>NW_026695321.1:941023-1159798 GCF_029851405.1 Lichtheimia ornata
ATTGTACTTCGTTCAGTTACGTATTGCTCTTTTGCTCTGCCAGGGTCCACCTACTTGGCCGTGAACAAAGACCACTCTTCATATAACGCATCACGCTTACAAACATAAAGGTGCCTGTATCTCCGAACTATACAATGAAACGTGGGGTTTTTATTAGAGCAATGTGCTCGGCAGCCAACTGCACCTTGGGTGCCAGTTTCACGATCGAGAATACGCCCAAATCGCGGATACCATAATGTCGCCGCCAGCCAAACTGGACAAAGGGGTCACGACCTCTTTGACGACGACGACCAAAAAATATTTTTGGGCTGTTTGCGACATTGAACGCGAAACTTTCACACAAGGCGCTGTTGGCCAAGCCGAGCCCATTGCTCTATTCAAAACCCCACGTTTGATTGTAAAGTTTGGAGATACAGGCACCTTTATGTTTGTAAGCGTGATGCTATATGACGAGTGGTCTTTGTTCATTGTCAAGTAGGTGGACCCTGGCAGAGCAAAAGATGCAGAGGGTCGTGTTGTGTAACACAGCTACGTTTGCATGAATGGAAGGGTCGATGTATGATACTTTATGCATTACCATGTATTGCCAGCTAACAGCCACTTCCTCTCAATCCCAACTTTTATTCATTGTGTGACAGTGGAATGATGCTCCTGCTCCAGACATTTACTTCTATGATTCAATTACCTTGATCCTAGCTGATTTGACTGAGCTACGGCCAAACTAAGATTACATCAATGCGCATTCACACACCATGGGAGTTGGGGTGGGCTGGCTTGGTCGAGGTTGAGTACTTCCACTCTTCGTTTAGTATCCCTACGGCCTTGGATTTACCATGTTCTTGTGATCCGATCATTCTCGCTGCTTACCGAACACGCTTACCAATATTAAGAGTAGGTTGACAATATGGGAATTCACCTTTATGATAATGGCATTACGCGTACAAGTGATTAATTTCGTTGATAGATTTCGTATCACCTGGTCTAATTTGGCCAATGGGTGTATGCATACACAACATTGCACTAGGCTCTTCAGACTTAATCCTGGTATGTGCGCCCCATCACTTTATCATCTCATGCAGCATCAATTTATCAATGCATCCTCCCCAACACACAAAATGCCCACGCCCGCAATGCACAATAAAAGGATGTTGTCGCCGCCCATCATACTCCCACACGCCTCTTTCCTCTGTCATACTCCTTTGATTGCTTACAAGGTCAATTTTCCAAGGTTTTGTACGTATTCCATTTTTTGTTACTTCGTTGAATTCGACGCTGTGTTCTCATTTATCTTTTCTCAACGATTCTATCCAAAAGCGTACATCAATCAGCAAGTCTTGCGCAATGTTGACCAGCAATGAAGCGTATGAAAGTGTATGAAAGTAGCAAAGGCAAGCAGGAAGTTTGAGAAAGACGTGCTATTTTCTTTGTGGTGTTGACACAAACCTTTTCTTTACTCTTTTTTACAGATTACAACAAGCAAACCACAATGGCATTACACACTGCAGCTTGACGTGGGCAGCGAAATCCTAAAAGAACGAGCTGGTATGACCAGATTTTGGGTACAAAAGCTTGCATCTCACACAGCGATAGGTACCAAACGCGACAGTGAGCCATCATCATCCAAGCGGCAGTCAAAAAGACTCAAGGATCAAGCTGTCAAGGTAACTTTCGTGGAAAGATGAAAGGTATTATGTTTATGCGTGTGCTCGTTTGTTGTAGGGCTATAGCGAGGCAATTGATGACAGTGACGTTCAAGAGGACGAGGATGATGGCACTCCAATGACGAGGCTCTTTTGGTTGTCGGGCGTTGGCCAAGCAAAGGAGAATATCGATAATGCATGTGTGGATGCACAGGTACTTTTGAAGTTCTTTTATTTTACCACTGCAGCTGATACTCTTTTCAAATCTAGTGGATCATGAATGGCTATAACATTACCAAGGATTTATATCAATATCACAATGACGTTGTCAAGCTGTGTCAAGTAGCTGATCTACAAGATGTATCGGATATGTATGAAGGCCTACCAAGTCATCCAAGGCAGCCAAGACAGCATACGCCAGAGTTGACAAGTCATTGATTGCACCAAAGCCTGACATCTTGATAACAAAGGGTGGAGTTGAGTGCATTGCTGGTGAAGTCAAGAAGCCCCATACAAGAAAGATTGCTGTGGAGACGGATTTGTTCAAGCTAGGAAATGTCATGAAGTTGATGCTGGATGAAATTATTGAATCGAAGAGCGGCCATTATGTTGTTGCTGGTATTCACATTCATGGTAAGATTTCATGGGAGCTGCGATATGTTTTGCCGTATCCCCATTCTGACATGTTATCTTTGTTAGGTTTTTCTTGTTGTACATACAAGATGGATTTGAAGTACCATGCGACATACCGCCTTATTGAGCTTGCGAATTTCGACCTGATGAAGAATGCCAGCGATTTCCGTTCAGCGGTAACATCGTTCGAAGAATTCCTCCAAGTAAAGGTAAGTGGTGTAGGAGAGCAAAAAGTGAGTAGCCCATATTAACACCTCACAATACGTAGAATGTCATCACCACCACCACCAATTCTCAACCAAGCTGGAGGCGGCCATCGTTTCTTCCCCCAAAAAACCATAAATAACTGTTAGCAATGTGCATGATTTGTATATATAAATTGTAGCTATATATAGGTAATAAAGACATAGAAGGGTTACAGGTATTCAATCGCAAATAAGAAAGAAGCGGGCAACATCAAGGTGTCAGTCAAAGAGACTCACAGATAAAGAGGTGAAGGTACATAGCTCGATACGCAATGTACCACAATGACCCAGAAGACGAAGAAGGTGAAAAATTTACGCATAAGACGAAGCTCTTTCATTGTTGGATGATATTGCTCACAAGCTATCTCCTTTCTCTCAAATCACACATTCATAGAAATGCGTCTGCCATCGTGCACGGCCCACATCTTTATGACATGTATGTTACATCACGATGCACAAGTTGTCAAAATGGGGATACACTATACTATATAGGTAAGGGAGCACACGCACTACATGTTTTCGGAAATTGAAAGAAAGCGCTAGTGTGTCTGTGCATGATGTCAACAACGCGAATGTTTCAGAACAATGCTGCAGGTTGGGGTTCTACAACAACATGACCATTGTTTCAGAACCGCCTCTTTTTTCTTTTTCCTTTTTTCCTTCTTTACAACTTTTCTTGTTGCCTTGGATATACATATACAATGAATTTCATGAAAGGCTTGTTCCTACCAAAGTATCCAAATCCAACCATCGAGGTTGGAGAGCATGTATACCGCCATCGTGATGCAAAAGATGGGTTGGTGCGTGAGCCCATTACACCAGACCTCAAAGACAAAGCATACACAGTATACAATGTATGGTCATCCGTGACCGAGCAAAATGCACGCAAGCCTGCATTTGGTTGGCGTGATCTCATCAAGGTGAGTGAATGGAACACATGTACCTTCACAAAGTTGGATCATGCTCATCATCACCAAAAGATCCATAGCAAAGAAAAGAAAGACGACAAGGGCAACACCAAGAAATGGAACATGTACGAGTTAGGAGATTACGAGTGGTTAAACTATGGCGATGCCAAAAAGAATACCGATACCATGGCAACGTGGTTACTTGATCAAGGATTCCAAAAAGGTGACAGGATGCTCATTTATGCCAAGACCAGGTAAAATGACTAGCAACGTATATTATCATCAGTCCATATGGATCGCTTACGAATCATGTTGTTAGACCCGAGTGGATGCAAATGGCATTGGGTAAGTAAAATGCACTTTTTTCTTGCTCATACAGGATACTCATTGTTTGCCATGCAGCTTGTTGTGCCATCGGTGTTGTCATTAGCACGGCATATGACAGCATGCCACCCGATGCAGTGGCTCACATCATTAACGAGATCGAGCCTAAAGGAATCTTTACAGAGGTAAAAGGGAATGCCAATCCATGACAACAAGGAGAGAGAATGACCTTTCACGTATCAGATCTCATTGATGGAGGCTTTGCACAAAGCCAAAGAGAAAGGAAAAGAGGGATCGTATGAGCCAAAGATGGTGATTTACACTGGCAAGCATTTTGAAGCCCAGGATCAGCTTGACAAGTTCAAGTCTTACAATGACATGCAAGTACATCATTGGCCCGATATCCTTGACACAAAGATGAGTTCCAAAGACATTGAAAGTTCAGCACCAAAGGCCGATGATCTTGCCATGATCATGTACTCGTAAGTAGGAACGATGCCAGTATTATGATTTAAGTTGACGCTTGGGGTAAATGAATTAGATCAGGCACCACTGGTAATCCCAAAGGCATTGAGCTGACACACGGCAATATCGTTGCAGCCATGAGTGCTGCCGAGCACCTTGTTTTGAATCTCATTGACCATGGCAAGCATTGCTACATTGGATTTTTACCACTCGCACACGTACTTGAATTCATTGTCGAGTTCATTTTCATTTCAACGGTAAGTCGTTTTGGGGTAGGTCATTGTGTGTGATGTTGATGGACCAACATGGCATCATTGTTATTATTGGAAGGCTATTCCCATTGGCTATGGCACCGTACGCACCTTAATGCCAGAATCGGTTTGTGGCAAAGATGGCCAAGGCAAGGGAAAAGGTGATCTTGAAACTTTAAAACCCACCATCATGGCAGGCGTTCCTGCAATTTGGGAACGTATCCGGAAAGGTGTCATGCATGAATTGGATAAACAACATTGGTCCGTGCGTAAAGCATTTGATGGTATGTATGATAAACAATGCTCCCTTCACACGTGAGCCATGTCATTAAACAAAGGGTCTTGTATATATTTAGTGGCTGTGGAAACCAAGTGGCAAATGCTTAAATTCTTTGGACAAGAAAATTCAATCACTCGAGCAATGGATGCTACCATCTTTGCACCTGTACGTGCAAAAACAGGCGGTCATCTCGTTTATTGTCTTTCTGGAGGTGCCCCTCTTTCCTTTGACACACACAAATTTATGACTACTGCAGTATGCTATCTCTTACAGGGATATGGGTAAGTCTCTAACAATTGGATGTCGACAAGGTTGCTGACAATGAAGCGTGAATCAGGCTTACAGAATGTTGTGGTCTTGGAGCTATCACTGTACCTTCTTTGGGCATGGTTACTGGTGTCATTGGTCCTCCTTCACCTTCCATTGAATTCAAGCTAGTCGATGTACCCGAAACGGATTACAAGGCAGAGAATGGTTGTGGCGAGCTGTGGATCCGTGGCCCCTCTTTGATGCGTGGTTATTATAAACTCCCAGACCTTACAAAGGAAGCGATCACCGAGGATGGCTGGTTCAAGACCGGTGATGTTGCCAATCTCAACGACGATGGTACTTTTGCTATCACGGACCGAGCCAAGAATCTGGTCAAGTTGTCCCATGGTGAATACATTGCCCTCGAAAGTCTCGAATCCAAGTATCGTAACAGCCATCATATCAAAAACATTTGCATCATTGCCAACAGTGACAAGGATTATATCGTGGGCGTTGTTGAACCATCGAAAAAGGATATGGACAAGGATGAGCTTTTAAAAGACTTGCAGCAAACTGCCAAAGAAAGTGATTGCAATCGTGCCGAGATCATCAAAGACATTGTAGTCACCAAAGATGTCGAATGGGCGGACAAGTTTTTGACCACCAGTGGAAAGCTGAAGCGCAAAGATATAGAAAAGGAGTACAAGGATGACATTGAAAAGATTTATAAATGAGCAATTTGATTGTATTTACATGAATCAATGAGAATAAAGTGGGTGAATAAGGGGTAGGTTATATGCATGTACACTCATTCTTCTACTACTTTTCGCATGTCAACAATATCCGAATCGGTATAGGTCATTGTTTGGTCCTTTGCAAATTCATTCTCTTCGTCGCCCTCCTCGTCCTCGTCTTCTTCCTCATCCGGTAAATCAAACTTTCCATGATGCTTCTTTAACAAAAATCCTGGTTGGTATTCGACTGTAATGGATGGTTGCCCATCGGTATCCAAAGAGAGCACCTTGGCTTCCTACTCGTCATATGCTGTGTTAATTCACATGAAGTACCAATGCCACGCTTTCATCATTTACCTTCCAATCCGAAATCTCTGGTGTATATGCCTCTGTCATAGAAAGCAGCTACAACAATAGATGTAAGTATTGGTGACATATGAAGATGATTCATTCATGTACCTTGAATGCGATTAAATCCCCCACAGCAGGAATGGAAGAACCAGAAAATCCGAGTTTGGGAAGCTCTTCATAGTTGCGTTGAATAGGTTGCTGCTGCTGCTGCTCTTCTTGGGTGATTTCAATTTCATCTTCCTCAACATCCTCTGATGACGGTGGTGCTTCAGCATAAAAATGATCGGCCATGTGATCGATAGGATACGATTTGCCTTCTTTCTTTTCACCCTTGTATCGTTGATCTGCCTCAACCGATGTCACATACGCTGCTCCATAAAGATTCTCATGATCCTCCATCTCATATCCATATGCATCGTATTGATCATCATAGGTAGTAGCTGTAATCTCGTCGGGTGCTTCCCACTCCTCCTCCTCCTCCTCCTCTTCCTCTTGGATGCCGTCAAATCGTACGTGTTCACGCTTCTTTTTGTTTTGTACTTTGAGGAAATCTTTGCGTTTGTTCTTGTTGAATTTGAGAAGGTGCTCTGATGATGCTGTTTTATCCTCGTCGTGGGTTGTCTCGATCACGTTCTTTTGCTTTGTCTGTTGTTGTTGTTGTTGTTTCAGCTTCTCTTGCTCTTCACGCTGTTTGATTCGTTTGATGGCTTTGCGTCGGTTCCTCTTTTGTGTCTTTGTAAGACCATCGTTCGATGCTGCTGCTGCTGCTGTTGTTGTCGTCTCTGGCTTGCTGGGTGAAGTTGTCTCCTTCTCTTTACGCTTCTTTTTGGGCTTGTCGTCCTCGGTGTCGATGGCTTTTCTCTTCTTTTCATTGCTGCTCTTCTTATCCATTGTCGATCGCTTGTCGCTCTTCTTTGGCTTTTCCACCTTGGCACGCACTGTAGTCTTCTTCACCACGCGTTTCTTGTTATGCTTGTCAAACTTGATACTACAAACAGTTACTATTTATCCACGTTCAATAAATAATGGATTCGGCTTACGTGATAATGTCATCGTCTTGGATCAATCCCTTGAGAGGCAATTGTGGAAGAAAAGCAAAGGAACCTCCCTTGAGTTCTAGATCGCGGCTGGACTGGACAAGCTTGAGATCCTTGTTGATGGCACGTCGTAGATCGTTGACAGTCGCATTCTTTTTGGCATCGTAAGCATACCAGCACTTGTATTGTGGAAGAGGCTTTCTGGTCTCGAGCGCGATACGCATATAGAAATGAAAAAGAGAGGGAGGGAGAGAGAAAGAGTGCAAAGAGATGGATGCCCGTTGCTCGGCAAAGTACCGCAAAATTACCAAACACGTGACGTTACTGCTCCACACGTACAATGCATGAATGAGTGTCAATGGATTTTATCTTTATAATAAAAAGTTGGGTATCATGCAAATCTTCTAATGTTGGATAAAGGAATACGTGCAGTATCTTGTGCCTTGGACATTTTCACGGCGATATGGTTTCCTTCGTCATCGAATTGGATGTACTTGTCCCCTTCCACAAACCCTGTGCTATGGCTACCACCATGATGCGATGATGATGATGACGATGTATTGTTACTTCCTCCTCCTCCTTGAATAGTCACTGGAGCGGTTGACGATGTGAGTGATCCACTTTCAGAGCCTCCTCCTTCATCCACCGATACATTGGATCGATCACTGGCAGTAGAGCGTGTATGAATAGGCTGCAAATTCCCATGACCTATTATATAATAGATTTGATGAGTATATATACAACCCCTATATTATAGAGAACTTACTCTTGAGGAAACTCGATAATTCTTCCCATCCACCGCCTACTCGCACCATGACCATTTTGCTTGGCAGGATTCGACAATACACCAAACGTGGTTGATCTTCACCAAACCAATATTTTCCAACTTCACCTGGCACCATTTTGATTTTCATGCGATAAGGACTGTCATTGACGATCTTTCCCAATTGCACATCCAATTCGTTCTTAGGATCCGATACAACATACTTTGGCGGAGACCCTTTGCTATTACGATGGCGTGATGTTGAATGCGTGGGTGTTGTTCTTTTGTGTTGACGATTATCCACTGACAAGGTCGATGAACGGAAACCACCACCATATCGAGGTGCAATGGGAGGTTTGGCACTTTTGTTGGAAGTACTTTTGGTCATGGCAAGCTTGGTGAAGAACTCGTGACCCAATTGATTAATACATGCTTGTAGTTCCTTTTCTCTGGAAGCTGCTTCGGATTGTGCTCTTGTCCAATGTTTCAATGTCTTTTCCAATCGATCCGATACACGTTGCTCTTGGTCAATGAATTGTTTCCTCGCTTCAGCTTTGGCTGCTGTGACCGAATCAGCTATTTGTGGTGCAAGCTGCTTATAACCATGAACCAGTCGACGAAGCAATCCTTGTAAATCCGCCTTGTTGAAACGCTGATCAGTGACACGAGCATGATGGGGTGCACAGCTCTCTATCAATCTTGATAACTGGATAATTTGCTCATCCATGCGATCCACAATGCCCATAAACACCGTAATGTTGCCTTCCACTTCAGCTTGTGCTTGTCGTTCATGCACCAACTTTGTCAACTCGGTCACCAACGAGTGAAGTTCTTGTCGTTGTCGTTTCATTTGCTGATCCGATGAAACCATATTACGTGAAAGTAAAGCATCCACCTCACGTATCTTCTTGGCCAAGGTACCCGTTTGCATATCATCTTGAATGGATCTTAGTTCTTGCTTTTCCATCGATATACTCTTGCTGCCAGTCAAATGGAGAGATTGAACACGCTGACGTAGATCATTCGCATGTCGCATGGTTTCCTTCAATTTGGTGCTTGCTTGTTGTCGCATGTATAACTCTTCTAGTTTGCCACGTGTGTTGTGTGCTGACATTTTGACTGCTGACCATTCTCGTTGCACAGCTTCTTGATGTCGATCGATCGATTGTGTAACAGCATCAGCACGTGGGCTATCAGAGAGGCGTCCTCCTTGCAAATGGCCTTTGATCTCATTACCACTCAACATAAAAGAGGCCACCAAAGATCCCATCGCTTCAAATCTACGATCAAATTCAGGCAAATCGGGAGAAGGTAAGAGAGAAGATGAGGGTCGACGTGCCCATGTCATGCGTGCGCTACGTGAATATCGCGCTATTGTTGCCTTGTACTCATTCAAGCGTGTCATCAATTCAATCTCGTCTTCAACGCACTTGCACACCGATTTGAGTACGTTTAAATATTCGTCTTCATCATGAATGCGTTGTTGTAGCTGGCTGATGTTCTTTTCTAAGGGTCGTTTGAGTCGTTCCACTTCAAGCTGACTGAATCGATAGGTATCAACCAAGGTACGTGATCGCTCTGCAATAACACCTCCTTTTTGAATACTCTCTTTGCATCGACGATGGACTTGTTTTGCGCGCGTGAGAGTTTCACCATATGACTTCATAATGTTCCTCATGGTGGATGGCTTCTTATCGGCAATACCAGGGTTGGCATTCGTTTGTTGCTTTAGGATTTGGATTTGCTCTTCACATCGTCGACATTGTTGCTTGATCTCATCCGAATAAAGACCCAAAAGACGTGCCTCTTCCATATCACGTTGTCGTTTTGCTAATGTTGATCGGCATTTTTCCAAATCTTCCTTCATTTTCTCGCAATGCGTTGAAAATGCTTTGCTGTTTTTCATGTCGTCGGCATCTCGTTGCTGAGCATATCTCAAAACCCGATCCAATTCTTGCTCAATTGCTGTCAAGCGTTTACCAAGGTTATCAAGGATGTTGGCTTCATCATTACTGCTACTACGCGAGCTGGTGCTGCTGTTGTACAAGGTGGATGTGGATGTGTGCTTTTTGAATCGACTTCCTCCTCCACTCAAATCGCGCTGCACAGTGGATAAACTACGTTGTAACTTTTCAAGCGCATCGTATCTTTCCACCCATCGATCCGAACGATTCAACAGCAATGCAAGTCGCTCTTGTCCTTCTTGAACGCCATTCCATTGATTCTCAATTTGGCGGTGTATGCCGTCCATTCCCCCATCCTCATCGGATTGTTGCTTTGTTGCAAATTCGAAATAGCCGCATAGGTCGTCAAATGCATCTTTGCACTCGTTACATTGTTGTTGTGCATCACGATGAGCAGCCAAGAGTGATTGTCGTTGAACATGATGGTTGTCTGCTGTCATGACACTGAATTGATCGCAAATACTATCGAGTAATTCTTGCGCACGAGTCATCAAAGAGGATACAACATTTGCATTTTCAGCATAGGTCTTGTGCAACTTGCTGAGATTCACAGCGTCGTATAATTGTGTCAGCAAAGATCGAATCCCAAGGATAATATCGCTTGCTCCATCCAATTGCGTCTTGGCAGCATTCAATGGTACCTCCTTTGCACTGCTAGTACTTGTAGATGCACTTTCCAATTCCTGCAAGAGTTTCTGATATCCATTCGTATCTAGCTTGTCCACTTGCTTTTGCCATTGTGCAATCTGATCATCGGTAAGCTCATCATCATGTTGCCGCTGGTAACTATCAATTGTTTCCTCAAGCTGTGTGAGCTGTTGTACAAGTTTCTCGGCACGATGATGGACCATGGTCGGAGCCAAGATGGATGTCAATGCAGCAATTGTCGTGATCAAGTCTTCGTGCAATGCTGACCATGCGTTCTGGGTATGCTCGTACGTTCTTGACACGAGGTCAAATTCATCAGCCAAAGATTGATACTGTTGCTGGTCATCATCCGGCATCGCATCAAAAGCTGTGAGACATGCTTCAAATTGGGAATCAAGCACCATCATCGCATTATCTTTGGCATTCATGACTCTCTCAAGACCACTCATGGTGCTGATCGCTTGTTGAAGTTGAATCAATGGCACTGGATTCGGGCGTTTCAGCAAAATATCACGCTGTTCCTCAACAGATTTTCCTTTCTCTTTGATCCAATCCTGCACCGAAGTCGCATGATGTTTACAACCTTCAAGAAGCACCTTGCATCGAGACATGCGCTCTTTACATGATAGCTGTTGCTCAAGGCCAACTGCAAGATCATCTAACAATGAACATTTGGCTGCTAGCATATCCTTGATTTCAGCATTCATCGACTCGTCTTGGATCTGGATATCGACAAAGTCATCATCTTCTTCCTGCTGGTGCTGTTGTCGTTTTGGATATGGAACATCACTGCTCACTTGCTGACGGATCTCATACGTCTGCTGCTGAAAACGTTGAACATGTTCCTTTGCACCTAGTGAAGACGCATTGTCACCAAGGAGCTCATCCTGGATCGACGTGGCTTTTCTCTCCAATTCATTTGCACGTTGCAAGATCTTATCCACTGTATCGGCTTGGTTGATAATGTCTTTGGCAAATTGCGCGTGGTGATTGAATATCAATGCCTTCTCTTCAAGCTGCAGCAATTTCATTCTCAATGTATCAGGTAAAGTCGTCATTGGAGTGTCGAGAGTGTGGCATTGGTGTTGAAGAGAGTCAATGGTATGCTGCTGGAATGATTCAAACCATGATGTAAAATCCTCTCCCTCCTTTTGTAATTGTCCATAGTTGACATCGTGTTTATCATTGGTGTGCCATCGAGCTTTGTGTTGGATAAAATCTTGCAAGTGTGTGTGTTGTTGAGTTAAGGATGCCAGTGCCTGGTCAATATCATTCTCCAGAGTTTGACATTTCCGAGCAAAATCAAGTCGTTGCTGCATATTATCAAACGCATTGTCCACCTTTTTCATCGTGCGATCAAGAGAATCAAGGCAAACTTCAATCTGGATCGGCATTGCAATACCTCCTCCGCTGCATTGATCCAAGGCATCTTTGAAATCCGCATAGGCTCTTTGTGTCGGCTGGATATCGTTTTCAAGCAACTCATCCTTGGATTGCTTTAATTGATCGAGAGATTGCTGCCGGGTATCAAGATCAACAATGTTGCTACTCTCGTGCTGCTTGCTCAAATATCGCACTTGGTCATCCAAAGCCTTGAGGCGTGTTGATGTAGATGCATACTGCTGTTCCCATGTAGCTCGCTTCGACATCGCATCCAATGTAGCCAATTGACTGCTGGCTGCGTTCTTGAGATAACTCAAATGATATAAAGCATTGTCCATGTGTCGACATAATGTTTCCATAGCATCGTCATCTCGTTCTTTCAATAGCTGAGCGATGGCCGATTGCAAAGGACGGACTTTTTCATTTTCAATTTGTGTCATCTCGCCCAAGAGCTTATTGACATCTTCCTATATACCATAAATACATTACTTCTTTGCATACCAAAGCACATTAATCGCAACTCACCATTTTGCTCTTGATCACCACCGTGTCTAATATGTCGGCAAGAGGATCCATGTGTTGATCTTTCACATGATGCATACGTTGCTCAATCCATGCATTCAACTGAAGGATGTCATTGTTGAATTGTTGCATCTTTTGTCGAACCTTCTCAGCATGACGATGATCATCGAGGAGCTGAATAACCTTCTTTTCGAGCAATCGGAGTTCATTTTGTCGTTCCTGCATGAATGTTTGGATATGACATTGAGTCCGTGCATGGTATTCGATAGGATCGATCGTGTCAAATTCCCACTGCAGCTGTTCACCAAAGTTGATATTGGGTTGTGAAAATTTGGTGTTTTCAATAGTCGTCATGGCATCCACGATGGCATCCACCTCATCTTTGAACGTTTGCACTTGTTCCTCAATGTCATCACCATCACCAAATCCCTCTTCTTCTGATTGCTCCAGGATCAAGTGGCCTTTTTCAATTTGGCGCTGCTGATTCCCAAATACATGGCCAATGCTGATACGTTGATCAATCGCTTTTGATGCATACTCCAACAAGGATACAATGCCCATATGTTTGTCGTTGAGCTGGTTGTGTTGTGCTTTAAGCTTTGTTGATACGTTTCCACTTAATCCCTGCTGCCCATGGGTCATCATAGTGTCAAAGCGAGCTTGGACGTGTTGGAGAATGTCGGATGAGATCTTTTCCTTGAATCCGCTCAATGCGGCATGCAACTTGTTCTCATCATCATCTGAAGCAAACGACACCCTTACAGGATCAAACATGGCATGATCGACAATGAATCTCCACAAGTCGTGTGCCGTCGTCATGGTAATTTGATTAGCATGCTCCCAATCCCTTTGCCATTCGATGTGGGCCTTGAAAAATGCCAACTGCTTCTTGTGTTGTTTGATAGCAGATTGGAGTCGCTCATGTTGTTCTTTAAGCTCCTCTTCGGTATGGATGAGCAGACTGCGGTCGATGGTACTCGTGTTGGTGTAATCAATTTCCTCTTCAATAGCTCGCACTCGTTCAATCAATCGGCCGTATTCATTTTGTTGTAGCCATGCTTCCAGGGCACGGCACTCATCCTCCAACCGTGACACTTGCTCAGTATCCATCCCGCTGCTGCTTTGATCATCATCTTCTTCCACCTCTACTAACAAGCTCATGGAGGATGATGACGACTGCTGAAGATGATAGGTTCGATCCTGAAGCCAAATGGTCATACGCACCATATCATCATATAAAAGCTTGGCTCGTTCTTGAAGCGAAAGATGTTGTCGTTGACTTGCCAATAAATCTTCTAGTTGTTCCGCCAATGCAGCTAACTGCATCCCATATTCCTCAATCACACTTTGAATCTTCTCATTGCTCATTCGGTTGCTCAATTCGTCGTCTTTTGTGTACGCAGTCGAACCAGGTACTTGATAAGGATAGGGTATGCTGGTTACAGCGACCTCCGACACCAAATAGGCTGATCTCTCCTTGAATGCTTGTACTTGGTCATCGAAGACATCATCATCACTTGATTGCTCTTCTTGCATAGACTTGCATAGCATGTTTCCTTGATGCACAAGATGATCAAATTGGGCAATGACATCTGTCAAAGCAAGAAACTGCTCAACAACCTTGCGACAAAATGCACGGCGTTGCATCAAATCTGCAAAGGATTTCTCAAAAGCAGATTGCCGATTCTCCAAATGCTCCGGTAGTGTGGCAGCAGCATCGTATAAATCCTCCATTTCCTGATACGCATCCAATACTTGTGCGTAGGCTCCTTGATCAAATGCCGAGATCCGGTTCTCCAAGTCTACCAGCGTTTGGATCACATGTTCAGCTTTTGGTTGCTTGTCATTGTTGTTGTTGTCGCATGTCTTCTTCTTCCATCGAGCATCCCCATGCATAAATTGGGTCGTTTCATGATGAGTAGTATCTATCCACGCACTCGCTGATGCAAACAACTCTTCCCATCGTATCCGCAACATCATTGTATCCACAAAGATGGATCGTTTGTTGAGTAGCTGTGTCAATTGGTGGAGCATGTTGAGCGTCTCAAGTGTGATTTCAATGGTGGATGCATCTGCTGGACTAAGCTTATCACGTGTGTCGTTGTCATTGTTGGTGATGGTTGTCAATTTCTTGACATGGTTGCGTAATCGTGTCATATCATCTGCCTCAAAACGCTCAATGTCACGTCGCAATTGTTCATGTTCAAGCTGGATATCCTTTGCATTCCCAGGTGCTTCAAAATCAGGTCCTAGTGGATCGATCCCCTCTGTAGCAGCGTTTCTCTCATTCAGCATGACAATTCGGGCTTCAATCCAACCACGTATACGTCCCGCTTGGATAAACCATATACGCACTTGATCCACCCAATCTGCTACTCGACGATATCGCGTCTCAAGTTGATCCAGTCTTTGCTCAAATCCATGCTTATCCTCTTGATCTTGCTGATCAGAAAACAGGTCATAGTATTCTTCACGTAGTCCAATGATCTTGTTCTTGACCGCATCCACACGACTCTCCAAATCCATAATAGCTTCATCTGTTGTTGGCTTATGTTGTTGGCTATCCATGATGGCTTGAATTCCTTCAAGTTCCTCGTCCAATTGAGTCGTCTGTGATCCAAAAACCATGCCTCGCTTGAACATGCTGTAGCGTTGCTTGGTTTGCTTGTAGCTCGCATTTAATGAATCACGCTTCGCATGCATACTGCCATGGTGCGTATCCACAGCTTGTCGGATGGCTGGCACAAGATCACGTACAAAACGCTGATACTTTTTCCATTCATTGCTATCAAATGCCTCCATTGCCATTGATGCATCCGAAACGGCCTTTTCGTACACTGCACATGTCGCATCATTGCCATCAAGGGGGTGAATAATACGTTGTTGATCGTCTCGAGGTGCCACCTGTGTCAACATGAGCTGCAACGCTGCTATCTTTTCCTTCACCATTTGGGCTTGTTGCTTGTATACACCCACGCCATCTTCCACTTGCTTCAAATCCGCTGCCAATTGTACCAAATCCATCCGCGTCCTTTGAACGAGTTCTTGGAATGCTTCCCATTCGTCACATAATGCCTCATACAATTTGGCCACTTGTGATCTTTGCAAATCAGTCAATCGGATCAGCGTATCATCTGCCATCTCGGGTGGTGATGTGAGCGTATCACGTGCTCTTCCTGCAGCATCCAGCTGTTTACGCTTCGTTGCAATTTGCTCCTCAATGACCATCATCTTATCAGCGTATTCATTGGCTTCAGTAGATTGTATCAACACTTCAGGAATAGCGTCGATGCTGCGTGTGTTGGTGTTGATAAAGGAAATAACATCTTGATGAATGTTGAGCAAGTCGTCCAATACAGGGTGAATGCCACGTGGTAAATGGCCCGTGAGTTGCATCATTAAACGGCTATTGAGGTCAGCACGAATTCTTGCCTTGTCGCTATCAGGAAGACTGGATTCACGTTGATGGCGATGAGGATGATGACGTCGCGATGATGGCATGGGTTTGGGTATAGGTGCTTCATCAGGCGTACGCGATGTGGTGGTGGTGGTGGGTGGACTCGTATTCGCAAATGCTGGTTTCTCCTCAACCACTGGTGGTGGCATCAATGCATCAGGTTCTTCAACGATATCAGGCAGTGGTATTGGTGATGGTGTCCTACATATCACGCGATGATGAATAAGTATCATTCTTCTTGGGTAGAGTTTTTAAAGACTTACTTTGGCTGTTGTTGTATTTCATCGGGTATAGTAACAGGATCACCCATGGCTTCAGCAATAGACGCACGCCGTCGAGATGTCTTTGATTTCCTTGATTCCTCGGTATCTTGTCGTTGGACTTGCGACATGACCTTATAGTATTCACTGACATACATCATAACGCTTGATTCATGTGGATAATCAACATCTGTCAAATCTTGTGGCTCGAGATAGCGTGGTACAGAAAGGTGGGATTCAGCAAGATCGAATGCCATAGTGAGCAGTGTATGCCATGTGCGTTTTTCAGACATATCCGAATGAATGTGATGCGTGAGAAGATCAGGAATCAAGGATGGATCATGTCGATGAAGTAAAAGGCAAAAAGCAAGCCCTGTACGCCATGAACGAGAAAAGTCTTGAATGGGTGGAACAATGTTGGCTGCAATGTAGTCTTCCAATTGGATACGCACCCAATACAGCAATGCCAATTTAGCTTCACTGCTTGCTGTTGTCGATGATGTTGCTTTATCGGCAATTGTCGTATTATGTCGTCGATTGTTGCTGCTGGCTGGAGTGGGTCGTGGTGTGGATGGTGATTGTTCAAGATCGATGATGGATGAAGGAGGGATATCGTCGTTGTCATGGCGTTCTGATAGTTGCTATGTTGTTGTATTGTTGTTAGTAGGTATCCATGACAACGATGTGGCGGTGGTATCCATGATGATTACTTACTGCTAATGATGTCATATAATCATCCCCATGATCATTGATAATGAGCTGCACTTGAAACTTGAGCATAATGAAAAAGATGAGAGCCAATGTCTTTTTCACATCTCCATTGACGATAGCCTCGTTGCCAATGTCGGGCAAAATGTCGGGATGGATCTGCTTTTGTAAGAATGCCAGGGCCTGTGCGACATTTGATAGCTGGTGAATCCTCATATTCATGCGTTCTGGCTTGGGAGCTGATTGACCCGACACAACCGATAACAACTTGAGGAGTCGTTTGCCATCCTGTATCCTTGCTTAGCTATATGCCATCCCATCCATGATCCATCCCATCATCAACGTACCTTAAGATCCTTTTCAATACGATCCACATGGTCAGCGTCTTCAGCCATCGAAAGCTTAGCATTCACCCATCGTTTCAGCGTTCGTTTCTGGACTTCATCATAATCCAAGCCAAGGTTGCGAACCAAATCATCTGATAGTGCACCACCTCCTCGTGATTTCCCATTGCGTATGGTGGTCGATGGTGAAGTCGTAATGTCGCCGCGTAAAAGGGATCCTCTACGTTGTTTCAGTGCTATTGTTGTGCCCCCACCCCCTCCTGCGGTTGGTGCAATGGAAGGAGAAGAAGGGGTTGAGGAGGAAGGTAAATTGGTCCTTGCTGACGATGAGCTGCTGGTCATTGTAAGGTTTGCAGAGATTCATATGTTTAAAGTAGTTGAAAGTGTCGGGCTGATCAAGTGCCAGCTACAAAGGAAGGAGTATCGTGCGCGTAGACAAAAAGAAGAGAGAGAGATGGTGGCTCGCGATAAAAAGCATGACCATAATGGGAAGACCTATTCTTTATTCTCTCTCCAATATTCGTATCGCATCATGTACATACCTCCCTCCTTGCTTTCTTTTACATCACCTTCTCCTTTGTGGTGCCTTTATTTGAGACATAACCGAAGCTGTATTACATTATTACTTGCCACCCATCAAACCCCCCTTCCTCCCCCCCCTTAAAATCCTTTTGTTCTTTTTCCAATCTATCTTTGATCATTGTCATGTGTTTTTATTGTTGTGGTTTAGTCTCCATGACACAAAAATCTCTGTTACACAAATCCAACCGGTTGAGCCACCCCTCTTTTTCTATCTTGTTGGCTGATGCATAAATGATGACTTCACACCCGATCACTTTCTCTCTCTGTGTGTCATGTAAGACCAACATCGTAAATGCATTCGTTCATTCGAGTGCATAAAATGATGGTATCACGACATTAGCCCGCAATGCATGCATATTAGAGTTCGTCACATCTCTTCTTGTAAACGTGCTACAAACATCATCATCACTCGCAAGGTTTGGTTTTTCATTCAGTGTTTTATTTGATGAGAGAAGATATGCAATACGTATATACATTAGACGTTCTTTACAGATTTGCTTACAAATGAAAAGACAATGGTCGTAAAAACTGCAACACCTGTAAGGAGAATGAACGCCCTTGATAATGAGATGGCCAGGATGTCGGCAACGATAGCCTGGATTTTGGGTGATAATGTGTGCACCTCGCGTAACGATGTGCGAATGAAATGTACAAGCTATAAGAGAGAAAGGAGGTGTGTGATGTGAGCCAAAAAATATACGTCATATATATGTAGCGGACAACATTTTTGACTTACTTGCTCAGCGTCGGGACCTTTGAAACGTTCATGCAACAGAATTTTGAGACTTGCTTGTGTAACTGAGGATGTTGCTGATACGCCGAGGATTGTTCCCATGTGTCGAGCCAATTGAATCAGCATGAATACAAATGTCATATCTGATACACAAGATGCGTGAGATTATTGACATCAACCTTAAAAGAAAAAAAAGAGATGACGACATGGTGTTTGTACGTACCTGCTTTTGAAACCGCTACTGGAACCGCCACTTTGACAATGATAACATAAGCTCCGATGGCACAACCTGCCAAGGTAAACAATAACATTCCAACTGGGAACGAGATTTGCTGTAACATCCAAAAGTACATGAATGCGCAAGCAACGCCGAGTGTAATGGCAATCCCCATGCCGCTATTACGAAACGATCTTGGACGTTGCACATACCAACCGGCAGCAAAGGAACCTGCAATGACGCCAATTGTGTGAGCTGCAACACACAAACCAGCCTTGTCAATGGATAATCCCAATACGCCCTATATCACATTATCGATACATAAGCAAATACGTATGATGAAACGATAATAATAAAGATACTTGCCATGAAAAATTGGGGCAATGAGATATTGCAGCCACCTGATAACATGCTTACAAGCATCATGCCAAGGCCTCCAATGACTACGGTGCGATTACGGAACAAGTAGGGTGGCAACAATGGGAATTTTGGAACATAGACTTCGTAGAGACCAAGTGAAATGAAGGATGCAATGGCAGCCACCATCATTGAAACAACAAATGGATCACTCCAGTCACGTGTATTGCCACCAAGAATCAATGCGGTACAAAGCGCGGCATTGCCGATACCACAAAGAATGGAGCCACCAAAGTCAACAAGCTTGATACGATCCATCATTGAAACCTTGCCCATTTGGTCCATGCTGGCAACGCGATAGTTTTTCAAATGAAATGTAAAGACATACAAGCTGACAGCAAGGGGGATGACGTTCATGTGGAAACAATACCGCCAACCTACCAAGTTGGTGATAAATCCTCCAATGGGGGAGCCCAAAGCCAGTGCAACCTATTAAAGTTACCAGGTTGAATAACCTCACAATTTCTGGAAATGTAACAACAACATACCGAATTCATGCAGGTCACGTACGATTGGTACCCGCTACGATTTTTCAGTGGCGCCAAGTCATGGATGAGGACATCCGGCAAGAAAACAAGACCTCCTCCACCAAGACCTGCCACGGCACGGAAAAAGATCAGTTGCGACAAGTTTTGAGAGAAACCACAACCAGCCGATCCCACTAGGAAAAGAAAGCTAATGGCCATGAGGACCGGCTTTCGTCCAAACATATCAGAAAGCCGACTTGCTGGAAGAAGATGAAGATGATGATGATGATCGCGTCACATCATGTGATGAGTTTTGAGTTCGTAAAATGATGTAATATGATTGCTATGTACTTACATAAGGGCAAGGTTGTGACAACAAAAAGTGAGTAAATAGTTTGGATCCATGTAGCAAGGTTGGATCTAAAAATATGCAACAACAAGGCACTTTGTTATTCACCATTTCTAGTTTCAGGGGTTGTTTACTTACTGCTTGAATTCGCTGCCAATTTGGGACATCACTGTGAAAACAATCGAGTTATCTAAGCATGCTAAAAAGCTGCCCATAGACAAGCTACATCTCTATGTGAGTAACGACGACGACGACATTATACATTCAACAACGGTGGCTGCCGTGATGATTGTTAGTTGCCTGTTGTAACGAGTTAGATACCATGTAACCATAACGAGGATGGAAATCCCCGCCTTATTCTCTCCATCGTCATCGCCATCATCTTGGCCATCATGATCTTGTTTGACAGGTCGAGAAATGGAATCGTAGTACTTGTTTGGAGCATGTTCTCCATCACCATGGTAGCTTCTTATCGGGAGAATAAGATGCTGCTGCTCGTTGCGATCAAGAGAAATCATGGCAAACAACCAAGAGGCAAATCCAGGAGAGAGATGTGAGAGAGGAAGGAAGAAAACTTTGCCAACGAAGAAGAATGGCGAGTTGATCCTAGATAAACCTTACTTTTATTTGTATCAACAAAGACCATGACTAGTCGCACGACAGTAAGTTAATAATCGATGCATTTTTTGTAACACGTCGGTCAGCATGTCGTGCAACGCTGGATTTTTGACATATAGGAAAGACAAGCGAAGAAGTATTTTCGAGCGGTTGTGGTGGTGGCGTCTGAGTATATACTTCTCCCAAACAAAAAGGATGTACAAGCTCTAATGTTTTGTCCCTTTATCTACATGAATGCTAAAGCCGATTCCTCTCTACGATTGTGATGCCTCTTACAAGCCTTGTTTACAAGCAAATTGAGTTTTTGCCAAGGTGTAGTGGGAAATGGTTGCCAAGGATTGCCAAATGGGTTTCGTTTACCGGTTGCCATGATACCAAGCTAGTAGTAGTAGGTGATCGATAACAGCGGTGGGAGGTGGGAGAAGGTGGGAGGGAGGAGGTACATCATACGTGTGATGTGTGTGTGTGCGGAGGAAACTTGGAATGTTACTCATGGTATCTTGAAACAGCAACCTCCTCCTCCACCTCCTCCTCCAACCCACTCCGCACCTTACACGGTGGATATACATCATCATGAACAAAGTTTCATCTCAGGTACGTATTTATTAGTACTGTATTACATAGAATCTGATATCGCCTATGACATATTCAGGTACGCCCCATGTTAGTAATCAACTTTGCATCCACGTTTTTCATGCGGGAGAACGCCACCAATGATAAGATGGCGAATCCTATAAGGAGAATATACGCCCTCGACAATGAAATACCGAGTACCTCGGCAACAATGGCTTGTATTTGTGGCGATAATGAACGCACATCCCGTAAGGAAGTCCGAATAAAGTGAATAAGCTATGTACAAGGTTTGGAATAAACACCTGGTTTACAACAACAACAAAGCAGTAATGCTTTACTTACATCTTCAGCATCAGGGCCTTTGAAACGCTTATGTAACAAGATCTTGAGGCTTGCTTGAGTCACTGAAGATGCAGCAGCAACACCTCCCATGTAGCCCATTTGGCGTGACATTTGTATTAACGAAAAGGTGGATGCCAAATCTAAAGTTGGATTGTCGTCATTACTTTTTTTTCTTTGGTAGAAACTTAGAACCACGTACCGGATTTGGCAACTGAGTTTGGGATCGTCAAGTTCATATTTACAAAGAAAAAGCCTTGCGAGATGCCCACTAGACCCCATAATACCAGGCCAACCATGAAGGGGATTTGTTTCAGCATCCAAAAGTACATGATGGTGACGCCAACAACAACGATGGATGTAAAGGCAACAGCGATCTTTTGAAATTCACCCTTTGTATATCGTTGTATAAATCCCCGTCCCGCAAAATAGGATCCACAAGCACTTCCGAATGTGAACACCATGATACATAAGCCTGTCTTGCTTGTAGTAAACCCGAGTACGCCCTAAAAAGATGAAATCAACAAGCCGTTTCGTGTGGTGCACTTTGGGAGTTGAAATTTACAATGTAGTATTGAGGCATGGAAACACTTGTTCCGCCCGACACTGAACACAATAGCCACAAGCCAATACAACCAAGTACCACAGTACGATTGCCGAGGAGATGAGGTGGTACCAAAGGATTACGTGGGACGTAACACTCATAAACAGCTAGGGATAAAAACGACATGATTGCTAGTGCCATCAAGGAAAGAACAATTGGGTCATTCCAATCATGCGTATTGCCACCGAGAATCAAAAAGGCACACACGGATGTGTTTCCCATGCAACAAAGGATGGATCCACCAAAATCAATATACTTGAGACGCTGCATCAAGGTACCATTTGGGATACGATTCATAGAGGGCACCTTGTAGTTCTTCATGTGGACCAAGTACACATACAAGATCAAGAGGAATGGGATGATGTTGATCTTAAAGCAGTAACGCCAACCGATAAAATCAGTAATGAAGCCGCCCACAGGTGATCC
Organism: Lichtheimia ornata; assembly: GCF_029851405.1. Classification (NCBI taxonomy): domain Eukaryota; kingdom Fungi; phylum Mucoromycota; class Mucoromycetes; order Mucorales; family Lichtheimiaceae; genus Lichtheimia; species Lichtheimia ornata. The sequence continues at coordinate 963,515 of NW_026695321.1, forward strand.
AAATGCTATACCAAGCTAACATACATGCCCTCTTTCAGCAACAACGTCATGAAGGTATACGTATTGTATATCACTTACAGAGCTAACCATGCCGCTGTATGATTGATAGCGATGTCGGATGTTTGCTGGTACAGTATCGTGGGTGACTAGATTTGCAAAAAGCATCAAACCACCTCCACCAAAGCCTGAAAGAGCACGAAAAAAGATCAATTGCTCCAAACTTTGTGAGAATCCACACCCGGCAGATCCCACCAAGAACAACGTGGTGATGGCGACCAAGATAGGCTTGCGACCAAAGATATCGGATAATCTGGAAGCTGATGAAGATGGTTAAAGTCACAGGTGTAAATTTATGGAATCATGCAACGGCTTACTTACTTATGGGTGATGCTGTCAATGAGCACAAGGAAAAGGCGTTATGGACCCATGTAGCAATGTTGAATCTACCATCTCTATTAGCCAATTTCTCCCAGCAATGCCATCATTTAATGTCACTTACTGCTTGAATTCAGTGCCAATCTCGGGTAAAATTGTCAAACAAATCGACAAGTCCAACATTGCTAGAAAGCTTCCAGTACAAAGACTACCATACTTACCGAGTCAATGCATGTCCGCTAATCCCTATGCAAATTGACAACCATACCATAAAGCCATAAGTGGGAGAGGAATATTGGTCTTGAGCTCGTCGTCATCATTATTGGGTGGGGTTGCTGAAGGAGGAGGAATGGCGTTGTATGTTGTTGTGGTGGATGTTGGTGGTGGTGGTGGTGAATGATCATCATGTTGATCCTTCATGGACACGATAAGGTGCTGCTTTTCATGTTGTTGTTGCCCATTATCGATAGCCATGATAGGAAAAATGGGAAAGGGGCTACTTGAGAGTAGAGGAAGTGTGGCGTTTTATATGCCAACAACATGTTTTTGTTTATGCATCCCCCCAAAAGTTTTAGGCGTTTTCTCTCTCTCTCTCGCGGCTAAACCAAGAAGATTCATTGCTCGTCTGGTTTCTTTTTGTGGTTCATGGTGTCAATCAGGATACTCCTACGCTGTTATGTACATAGCACGATTATTGATTATCTCAAGTGATGGTCATTATCAACTTCTTGTAATGCATCTCAAAAGGAGGAATCAAGCTGAGACCCAAATTGGCATGATCCGCCCCATTGGATTGGATATTCTCATATCGTGTCGATCCAAATTGGATGGCTGATTGTGCTATTGGTGACAACAATATCAACAAACCTGAAACAATCCAGTGGTGTGGAAGCATGGCGGTGGATGGTTGTATCCATTGTGCTTACACGCATCGATACAACATGCCCTCTTGTCCTTTAATTGCGACGTAAGAAGGTGTAGATGAGGCATACAAGCCAATGTATCATGTGATCTGGGGATTGTACTGGATCTTGGTGCAAATGAGCAATTGAATCACGTCCATGACCACGGTAAGATCAAAGCTGTATTCGTATTTACAGCACCTGTTTTTAGCAAGCGTCTTGTGCTCCATTGGTATAGCCAGTCATTTGGCATTTTAAACTTCTCGGGTGGTTGATAACAAGGTTGTGCAATGAATGATGAGCCTCTTTCTCGAAAACACTCGTATATAGTTGTTGATGCACCTCGTCATCAACGTGCACCTCCATCTTGCATATGACATGTACCCACCCTTCTTCTCATGACCTGCCATTTACATTTTTGGTGGTGGTGGTGAAGCCAACTGCTTTTCTTAGCTTAGTTGATTGGAAGACGGCTAGTTGGAACTAAGAAGAAGATGCCGTATGTGTATAATGAATCTCTATTAGCATGCGTGGTTCCTGTTGTGTAAGGTTCAAATTGTTTCGGTTTTAACCGCTATCCGCACAGACGCATCCGTCATTGGACACGTCTATGCTCATATGATGCACCATGTGCATGGGCCTTGCATCACATTAGAGGCGCGTATGCTGTTACACGTACCAAGGTACAGCCATAATTACTCATAACCCCGATCTCGTTTATAGAAACACGCGCGTCCTGGATCATTCATCACATTCACTCAACTCCATCATTCAATCCCATCTCGTTAAGGTTATATACAGGCAGGTGCTTGCAGTAGGTTATATTCATGATAAAAGGGAAAAAGAAAACAGAAAGTCGAGCAAATAAAAGAAAATGGGTTAACGGATGGTAGGAAGAGAGAGAGAGAGAGAGCAGCTTTTTTTTGTTCTTCTTGGATAGGTGAGGTATCTTATGATGCATGCGTGTGTGTTGTCGTCGTTGTGGAGGTCGTATGGAATATGTTGTGTGTGTGTGTGTGCAATGGATAGAATATAAAATAGTATTACGGATGGATAATATAAGGTGGAGTGGGTAAGCGATGATGATGAGGATGATGATCAATGTGCCACGAATGTCTTTGTGTAGTATTTGAAGGTGACGTTGTCGATGTTGTCTGTTTGCGATGAAGAGGTGTTGTTGTAAAAGGTCGTTCTTGCATATGGTGATGATGATGTTCTCTGCTGCTAGTACGATGTCGATGATGATGATGGTGGTGGTGATATCGATCCATATCGTCTTCACAGCTACTGTTGCTTGTACTGCTGGTGCTCCTCGATCGCATCATGAGATCAACCTCCTTCCTTCGCCACTGCAAGTCCCTTTTTCGTTCTTCTTCACGTATCCAATGCATCAACAACTGATCACCGTATTGTTGTAATTCTTCTATCGTCACGTTGAGATTGAAGTCATTGAGGTGGAGAAATTCTAGTTCCAAGGCATTCAACTCGGCTACTGGTAGACCTCCGACCTGAGATAGACAAAGGGAAACGGTTCACATGACAATCATCAGCATAAAAGGGTCCTTAACATACCCACATCTCTCTCACTCTCTCTCTCCACACACACACACACGCACACACATGCACACAGGTAGCATCGCCATCCACAAAAGGGAAGGAAGAGGAAGGGAAGGAGGGGGGGTTGCTCGGAGTGGGGAAGGGGGAAAGGATGATGGATTTACCTTTGCGTATCTTGTATTCGTAAAGAAAATGTCACTGTAGAATTTGCTGGCAACCATGATACCGGCAATGACCAAGCGATGGATATTGAAAGAGTCGATACGTAGACCAGTCGCATTACGAGACATCCGATCAAAGTACACCAACAAGCTGAGAAAGCATTCGTTTGTGCAGGGGCAATATTTGAGGATACGATTCAAATAGGAATGGATGGAGATGGTCGGTATGCTTCTTGCATGGAAACAAGTGTATGCTGAACGCTTATCGTGGCTACTGGCCTGCAGTTTGTCGTTTGTCTTTGTAATCCGTTCCAAAAGCTGAGTCATCATTTGAATAGTGGATGCCGGTGGATGGTTGGCAAGGTCAAAATGAGGAAGCGAAGAGCGATGATGTGAATGTGTCATTGTAGTAGAGAGAGAGAGAGACAATACAAATCAAGTGGTCAAGATGAGAGAGTATATGTGTGAGGAGAGAGAGAGTGTATATAAAGAAAGAAAAAGAGAGGAAAATGAAAAAGGCTGCAGTCCAAACGGAGTTGAGCAAAAGCACCACATCGAGAGTGAACCCAAATTTGGCATGGATCTCCTCCTCCCTCTTGTCCCACAACCCTTGAACGCTGCTGCTGCTGCTTACTCTTGCATTCATTCTTTTCTTTCCCTTATTATAAAACCCCATTATGTCCTCTCTACTGGATGAAGATGATCTGTCAGCCAATGATGCACCCGCTCCACTCGAACCTGTATCTTCACAGCAACAAAAACACCTCCCACAACATATTCTACGTCGTATTTTCAAGCTACTCCCAGTGCCATCGCTACCTCATGTCGCTCTTGCATCCCGCGATTTCAAATCGCTCGTCTATGACGACGCCATTTGGAACCCATTGTTACATGACGTATTGAAAAATGACAGTTCCAACCTCTCGGATATGCTTGGTAATCTTTTCCCTATCCCAGTTGCTTATGCAATACGCTAAAACTTGACACTTTGGTATTGTAGAACACGGTGACACGTTTCCAAATGACAACCATGGTATGTTGAATGGCATGAACACGAAAGATGACTTTATTGATGATATGCATTAGGCCAAGAGGGCGTGGCTCGGCTTCAATTCAAGCGATTGTATGAGTATTTAATGCCGTACTACATCGACCTTCGACATAAGCATCGAGAATCGAGAGTGTTGCTTGAATATGGGCAAGAACCCGTGAAATGTGGCGAGTTGCTCAGCAGGCTGGTTAGCTTTGGCAATTGCCATGCTGTGGATGACTGGAAGGAGGTAAGAAGAAAATTGTCTTTTCCCAGCGGCATCTGAAATGTGGGGTTTGGGGGGGGGAGAGGAAGATGGTCAAATGAATGGGAATCCCTTACTCTCCGTGGTTCATAGATAAACGAATCTCTTGATGCTGTATGTCAATACTTTGAAACCGCGTCATTGCAGGAATTTGAAATCGCATACGATGTTACAAGTACAGCAGAGATGAAGGTACAAACAAGCATGATGATCATGATGCCTTTCGTGAAAAATAGCTGAAACATGACATCATTGTTGTTGTTGTAGACATTTGCAGATGCGTTGATTGCCCTGAGTCCTGTCAGCAGTGCATTGTGTCAACAAACATTTATTCAAAAGCATCCCATCTTTTCCAACAACGACAATGCCAAGCCTGAAAACAATTTCAAGTGAGTGTTGGGTTGGGGGAGGATAGCCTATATGCAGCAAGGGGGGAAAAACTATCGGACCGTATACTAATGAGAAAGCTTATTTCTTTTGCCACCGCCCAAAAAGAACATCGAGAAATGACTTGGAGCCATTCAAAGGATTCATGGCTGATATCAAGAATGCCTTTGTGGAGCAATCGCATGTGATCGCCAAAGTATTTCCCGAGGAGATGGACATGTTTTATTTGTTTGTGGATCGTGCATTGGAGGATGTGGTAAGTTGAGTGGTAGCAGCAGTAAGAAGATCACTCCGGGAGCATTTAAAGTTGACCACTGGGTATTTTTGGAAAGGTTTCCGAATATGTTAGTTCACTGCTTGCAACAGCCCATGAACGAGATCAATTACTATACTTGAACACCATGTCCACGGTATTGACGTCTGTGCGAGATACCATCAATGCATTGACCGGCGGTGATTTACCAATCAACATTGACCGAGAGAGAGGCATCAATCTTTTGTACAAACTTTTTATACCCTTTTTGGATGATTATCTCTCAGAGGAACAATTATGTGTAAAGACAAAATCCCAGGAACTAATTGATGAGTGGGTAAGTTATACATACACGGTTGTTGATGTTACACACGATGACTTGATCTTTGCTCATGTGTGTGTTACATGCAGAATCTGAGTTCGGGTGTGCGACGAGGAGACGATCCCACTTCACGATTATCCAATCAATCGCGTGAGACCTTTAAGCGGTAAAATACATACACACACATCTCGTATCATGCATTCACAAAACTAATCCATACGCATAGTAACTATTTGATGGCATTCAAAAAAGTCATGACGGTGCCTGTAGATCTGGTATCTTCAGCAGCCACAACGATTGCATCACCCATTCTATCCACGCTGAGATCTTCAGAAGATACCACCACCACCAAATCGCCATCCTCTCTTGGATCGCCCGTATCGGAAGAATCATCATTACAAATTACTCCACCAAGGACACCTGAAGTGACGCCCATCACTGTATCCTCACCTCCACCTCCCAAAAACAAAAGCTTGCTGCTCTCTCGACAATCTTCTCACCAATCATTGCGATCACAAGATACAGCACGCAGCGCCGATCTTAAATGGGCAATGCATGAACTTGATATGATGCAAGATTTCCTAAGTCTCGACACCGTGTTGCAGCTAATTCATCTCAACAAGGACGCTGAGCGTCGTGTGGAACAATTTCTCAACATTGGATTTCCTGGTCGAATGCAAAATGAAATGTAAGAAGCCATCCAACATGGTCCTATTGGCACCAGCAGCTAACGAAAAGCTTTCAACACCCCTGCAGCCAAAAGGCTTATGAACAAATCTTTGTCCAATTGGCACGCTTTCTTGGTAACCAGCACATCAAGCCGGCTTTTGATAGGTATGTATATATATATATACCATCACCAGTAGAAGGATTGTATTCTTATTGACGTTTTCGTTCAAAAGAGCCATCGAACATTTAGACTCATATACCCCTGACATGGATTCATTGGAACAAAGTCCTGGCGATGTGCCTCCCCTTACAGAGTTTTTTGAGATGGTGCATATTGGCGATGTGATTCAACAAATGGTGCAGCTTTATTATGATGAACGCATAGTAAGTCAAAGAAAACGTTTGTGGGTCATCTTTTCTCATCCACCGGGTTTCACTGTAGAGCAAGCATGTGGACAAGTTTGACTTTTTAAACGACGTCAACAAGGAAAAAAAGGTGTTTGAGAGAATATTGGATGATTGTGTAGCATGTGGGATGGACCAAAGTATTCAGGTATGTAAGGAATGTCAAGGGATAAAATGGGAGATCCATGATTCAAGCCTTTGTGTGTACATAGGTTCTCTTGGCGCAAGTCGAATACATTCTTGTGCATGAACAAAAGCCAGAAGATTACAATCCCCGTGGCGACGTATTGACGGATCTTAAACCCACCAAGGTAAAAAAAAGATGCTAACAAGGGGTGTTGAAAAGGACGTTGTATTGATCCATGATGAGATAGGCATGTCAAGACACGATTGAATGTTTACGATCCAATACATCCATATTACGTGGTGCGGCCGAGAAATCAACCATGGATCTCTTTTTCAACGAGATTGGGCGTCGATTTGCAGAGTAAGGGGGATAGGTATTCCATGTTGCCATGACAATAGCTGACGTTGCCATGACAACAACAGGGTTTTGTATAAGCATTTGAAAACTGTTACAGTGAGCGAGCAAGGTGGTTTTCAATACATCAGGCAAGTAGTAGTAGCATGATCCCTGGGCCGGTATCTAATGTTGGGAGTAGTGATATGAACGCCTATAATGACTTTGCTGTCACACTTCGCCAAAAATCAGTGACCCCTTATTTCTCAGCACTCAAAGCACTTGCCAACATTTACATCATCTCATCAGCACCTGATATCAAGAACATGATCCACGATATGGAGCGATACCATGGACTACTAAAGGTGGAAGATTTGCTCGAGTTTGCAGCTTGTAGAAGCGATTGGCCAGCTATCAAACGTGTCGTCATGCGGGATATGACTGATTGCAGTATCATGTAGTGTATATGTTTTTTTTGCTTTCGATTGTATTAATAGCAGCGTGCGAATGAAAAGACAGGAGGAAAAATGATGATGGTGGTGGTGGTAGTAAGGGGCGTGATGTACATGAGATGCTATGTCAAAAGGGAAATATGGTATAGGAAGAAATAGCTCGTGTGGGATGGGATTCGTCTAGTTGGTACCAAACAACTGGCGGAAGTAATCACCTGCAATAAAGAGATGTTAATCCATCATGATCCATCATACAATGTCTTTGTTGCTTATACATACCAAGGGCAACCATGCAAAGAGTTTGCCACATGCCAAGACCAATTCGAGGTACGACACCACGATAGAAACCAGAAATGCCATTGTTTTGGTAGATCCATTTGGATGCTGTGGCAATGGACATTTTTTCTGGACGACCTGCTGCCTTGACTTGACTTTGCCTTCATGTGATATTTATATGAGTTCATGTGAATCTCATCACCCGTAAAGTAAGGGTGTTCCCTTTTTTTCCAACAACTTACATTTCAACACGAATGACTTCAATAGGCTGATTCCAACAAGACAAGGCACCACCCACAATAGATGCCATAGCTTTATCAATGGCAGTAGCACGTTTGGCTGCATCGGGTGCATCACCATAGCGTGCCTTGATGATGCTTTCTTGTGTGAAACGTGTAATACCAAAGCGCGATGCCCAGTTTGTGCATTGTCGAACGGCAACGGCGTTGACACCCTTGTTGATACCTCGAATACCTTCACGCTTGAAGATATCACCAGCAATCTTGAATGTAGATTCCTTGGCACCTAAATATCCAAAGTCAGCCACACAACACGCCATGCACGGTTGATCCCTATTTCCTTTTCCTTTCTTACCCGACTTGTGTCTTGTCACCTCCACAGTCTTCATAAAAGTACAAAAGCCCATGGTGCTATAGGCTTGAGCAATACCACCCGCCATACCACCAACGATACCAGACTACACATAGACAACATGAAACGGTTACACACGCTGATACGCCCAAAGGGAACATTCCCTTTACCCCCTTTTCTTTAACGCCACACATACACACACACACACACAAACGTACCATAAAGGGGGACGCGCCTGCAAGTCGAGCACGGAACTCAAACTCGGAAGCAGTAAAGAGAAGCACTGCACCTTTGGTACCAGCTTCAATCCATGCCCATGGAATCAATCCTTGATAGAATCCAAGAACACCACCACGGCTGTAAATCGTTTTGAGAGCCTCTACCATGGACTGGCCTCGGTTGGCTGCAAGTTGTGTCTTGATGACCTCAAAAGGTTGACCGAGTGTGGATACTTCAAACAAGTTTAGCGCTATAAAGGGAGGGAGAGGGAGGATCAATATCGTATTCCATGCAACGCGCGTCGTCGTGTTGGAGCGGCGACGGGGATATAACCTATAAATGATACTTACTTGCACCGAGAGCCAAGTTTTTATATGAGATAGGCTTCTTTTGAAGAGGTGTGTTTGGATCAGCAGGGGAATTGTCGATAGGTGCCATGTTGACGTGAAAGTAAAAAAGAGTGAGAGAGAAAAAGAAGGAAGAAAGAAAGAGCTAGTGTGTGTGAGAGAGAGTGTGTGTGAGTGATGGGTTCAGGGGTGATTTCTTTATGGCTCGTCGTTGCACCCCCTCCTTATATGTCCGGGGGTAACTATAGCGTTGGGTGATTGGGTGGTGGGGGTGTGGAAAGCAAGATCGGTCAGCTTGACTTTCCACGGCAGGGTTACCTGCTTTGGAAACAGCCGAGTCGTACACCAACCCACACATGTTGGGTTCACCCCAATACTCACCATTGTTGCCTAGAACTTGTGTTTTGACTTGAACCCTTGATCTGCTACCCGCGGCCATTATCCATTTGTATACTATAGCTCAAATCTCTTCCAAGTATACTGATTCCCCCACCACTCATTCTTCTTCTTCCACCTCGGGTCGGAGTGTGTTACACATCCTCTTTGTATAGTTCCCCGCTGCCCATATTTTCTTCTAAATCTACCTCTCCCCCACACACGCCCACATCTCCTCACTTTTATCCTTACATTGGCACATGCAATAGGCTGTGCATGTCCGTGCACACGATTTTTGGTGTGTGGTCAATCCCCATGCGGTGGCCGAAATGTTTTAAAATATACACCCCCATTTGGTGCTACTCAACCACGATAGACGCTTACCAAGAAAGCGATCAAGATTTCAAGGTGACTCAAAAACGTTTTAACTTGATAGGTAGACAATGCATGATCTGACAAGTTTTGATTACTGACCACGACCCAATTCTCGGGATGCATCGGGTCATCCAACCTTACCAAATCCGTTCTCAACCAGCTTATCAGATAATTGCAAATGCGACCAAACGCAATGTCAATATAAGACTTGAGTGCATCGTGTTTTTCATGTTGATGTATTAGCTTTATCGAAACGAAATCTAAACGTATAATCTAATCAATGGGCTATGACTTGGTTCCATCAGCAGCAGTCAATTCCTCAAGCATCACATTGTTGAATTCATCCGGGTTATCAAGGTACATGTGATGACCTAGGTAGGTATGATACACACAACGTTAACCCAATGACAAATACGACTCATTTGTACTTTTTACCTCCATAAGGGATGCGGATCACCTTTACTGGTACTTGCATATGAGCCTTTGCTTTTTCAGCAGCCTTGTAATCCATCCAATCTATTAAAAGAGTAGTTGAGTATGAGATACATTCACTTTTTAATTGCTCTCTCCTACCATCTTCGCCATAAATAAACACAGTTGGCATCTTGAGATCAGCAAGTCGATGGAATAAAGGTCGTCGGGCATAGGCACCAGGAGCTAAAATGGCTGATAATGCAAACTCGCCTGATCCGGCAGAAGATGTAATATGATACCTGTAAAAGAATGCAACATGAGACAATGGGACAGCTTGCTTTGCATGTGTGTGTGACCTACAAGTAATCGTATAACGCATGTTGTTCGTGGGTGTCTAAATGAGCAAAACGACGAGAGGTATATCGATTGACGAGACTACATGATAGTAAAAACAACAATTAACCACCAACATCCTTATCCATGCAGCGCCTATTACCATCATTACTTACCTAGCACCATAAGGACCTGTTAACCGAACAATACTCATAGGCGTGACATTCATATTCCATAGATATTTGGCCCATCCTGGAATTCGTCTACGAGGTGGTGACGGAGGTTGCGGTTCATTGGCCATAGCCTCTTCGGCATCTGTTTGCATACTGGCATTCAAATCGGAAGCTTCTTTGTCAATGACATCCTTTGGCTTATCATCCTTAGGTCTAGTCACTTCTGGAGGGGCCTCTGGTACACCAGCTAAGAACATGAAAGAGATTTAACATCGAGATACATAGTATACTTTATGTTCCTGAATGCCACTTACCAGGTGATATCAAGTAGAGCTTTTCCACACGCTCAGGATATTTCCTTGAATAGCATGTTGCAAAGTAACCACCAAGAGAATGGCCAGCCAATGTCATTTTCTCCAAACCGATCTTCTTTCGCCAATCCTCCAAGGAGTCAATAAAGTGATTCTCAACCTATACGTGGCTCCATTGTCAGCTATCATTCATTGTTCCCTACTATCATTCCTTCTTTACCTCATCAATGATTTGGTCCCATGACTCGCTGCCCTTTTTTGTGATTGTCCACTTGGGTCTTGAGCTTCTACCCATACCAATCCAATCTATATCCAAAATACATCACGTCAATGTAATTCAATAAAGATCCCCAATCCATGAATTACCTATAGCAAATACACGCCATCCAGGCATTTGACCCAATGCATAAAAGTTTCTATAAAAGAAGCCAAGACCTAATATTCATGCATGTCAATGATACGTATACTTAAAGCACCCAATGTCATTTTTACCTGCACCATAGCCATGGCATATCACCAAGTTCTTATCTTTAGATGCTTTGAGATCCTCCTTGATAGTATCGACGGTGGTATTTTCTGTATCCAAATCAAAAGAGCTGCTTGAACCATCAGGGTTCCTCCGTAGATAGAGCGTGTTGACGATACGCTGGTTCTTGTCACTGTTGTCTAAGGGCACCTGCACAAGCTTTCCAATGACGGATCCTTTAAAGATTTCTGTGGGTTGCAATGCGTGGTGTAAGAGTCGAGTTTCAGCAATGGCGGCTGTTTGATCGGATCTTTGCCACCAAGTGCGGATAAAGTTCAAGCGAGAAGTGGGTGGAATGACGGCTGGCAATGTGGATAATACAGGAAGAGGAGAAGGAGTATTCGACGTTTGTGTGTCCATGAATGAGTTATAAAAAGACGAGAGAGAGAGAGAGAGAAAGAAATAGCGAACAATGGGGGAGGAGGTATCTATCTTTTTGAATCCTTGGCTACTACTCCTTCCGCTTTTGGTTCAAGCAGTTGCGTGTATCACACTTGCCATAATCTGCAATCGCCCGGGTAAAGAATATCCGATTCCGTGCCGAGATAGGATGATGGTGATGGTGGTGCTTAGCAGCCCTTACCCCTTTCAATATATTACTATAGAGCCTGTTTTAGTAAACGCCACATTAAAAGTCATTCACATGATTGATGATCCATTCTATATTGCTTTGTTGTCATTGTCGATTTTATTCAAAGAAAACAAAAGGGAGATGCTTAAGCAATGAGCTCGACAACTAGACATAGACATGATTAGCAAGATGTAACACCCATACGTAGTTATGATTGTTACTTACCACCACCAGCCTTCTTGATCTTTTCCTCAGCAAGACGGGAGACGAAGCGAGTGCGAACAATGACGGGTTGAGAGACCTTGCCCTTAGCCAAGACCTTGGCGTAACCGTTTTGCAAAGCATCAATGACAGGGACCTTTTCAGTGTTCTTGTACTTTTCACGAACACCTTCACCAGCCAAAGACCAGATCTTGTCAAGGTTGACAACAGGACGCCAGTATTGGTTGCGCTTCAAGTGGAAGTGGCGCATACCAACCTTACCAAAGTAACCAGGATGGTACTTGTCCATGTTGATACGGTGATGGTGTTGACCACCAGCAAGACCGCGACCACCAGGATGCTTTCTGTGCTTGCCTATGGAACGACGTTACAGCCGATAAAGAAGAAGAAAAAAGGGCATAGAGTGAATGAGTTGTGCATTGTCGTTTCGTAGCGTTGCCATTTGTTGATTAGCGTACCAATACGACCGTGACCAGCAGAGACGTGTCCGCGCTTCTTTCGGTTGTGATGGAGACGGGTGGGCTATCGACATTTCAACATTAGCTTCATGCTCAAGAAAACATGTATGTATCCATCCATCCATCCATCCACTTTTTCAATGTATCCATCCATCCATCTCTTCTAAATCCAATCCCACTCATAAAAGCCGTATGCAGTGTCATCTCATCCCATTCACATTTCCCTTGTGGTGATTGATCACTTACCATTGCGGTAGATGAAGAGGAGGATCTTCAATAGGGACTCGCCAACTCACTCACGACATTGCTTGCTCTCCTCTCCTGACACTATTTTTGGCTCCGCTTTCAGGCAAGTACTAGTATGAGACCCAGCCAACAACAATACCCAAAGCATAGTAAATAAAATAGGGATGTATTATGTACAATTGCATTAGCTATTCTATAAAAGATCCGCCTGAGAAAAGACCTTGCCAATGATGGTGATTATCATGTTGAGTCGAAAGACTTGTTCATCATGTTCTTGCTTGTCGCTTCTGAGTTTGATGCATTTCCTTGATATGTCTCGCAGGATAGAAGTGTGTTCAGCTGTCATGACTGGATCAAGATATAACAACAAGGTGTAGATCCATAAGCATTCGCCCTCGGACATATCCTCTAGCCATTCTGTATAATATCGAAGCACTGCAATGATAACAGGCTGCTCATCCATATCAGCATTAGGTTGATCCACATCTCTTCTTCCTCATGTTTTCCTTTTTTACCTGTGATAGACTTGCAACGACATTTAACTTTTCAATCGATGGCGTTTTGCTGTAACAAAAGGTATGCCATGCAGCTTTTTGAGTGGGAGCAACTTGGTTGGTTTTCACTTGATCCTTGGTGGATTGGGCATACTAGATCTCATCATTTAACATCATCATAAACAACCAAATCCAATAACCAAACTACCTCTTGATATGATTTGAAATAGGTGACAAATCCTTCTTGCCACTCTGAGTCAGGGAGGACAAGGCACGTGTCATTACTCTCGGATTCAAAGAACCGGAACTGAGGTGGTAGTGATAACTTGGCTTTTTCTTTGGGTGGTGGTGCTGTTACTGTTTGGGCACATTTTTTCGACTGCTGTCTATAGCATGCTACCGTATCAGCACCAACGCTGGTACTCATTGCATGAATCTCGACATGACTCACCGTACTAAGAGCAAGTAGTCTTCCCCTGATACTGGTTGGCCATTGACCAAATCGGCTTTCGTCTTGGAGATGGGCAATGCAGCTCGTGACCCATAGTCATTGTCGTTATCTTCCTTCTCTTGTACTTGGGAAAATATACGGCGGCTCATTGTCAATACACGCGTGAGTATGTATTTGGAAAAGAAGAACAGCGGACTTGGGCTTAATCATTCATGCTTCTTGAAGCACCGTTGCCATCACAACCGCCACCACAACAACTACCATTGATCCTAACCACCCTGCTTCTTTGCTAGTTACTTTTATTGATCAATGTGAAAGATGTATGCCATACTATTAGTTGAGCCTAATACATGATGTCTGGTTATGGAAAGGGATCTTGCCAAAGAGCAACATGTGTTGATTCAAGCTTTGTAAAGTGTAATATCAATTCCATTAGCGTTCACTATATACAATGGGATTTCTTATCAGCCATCGCATAGGCCTCGTAATCGATAACGGAAAGGAGGGCATTTGGCAGGATAAAATGGCAGGATTTTCATTGTCGCACAAAGACCCGCCCAACCTTTTTCCTTTCTCCTCTTCTTGATCGATCGTCAACGTGCATTCGGTGTCCCTTTTGATCTCTTCTAATGGAACAACAAAATGAGTCAACAGCAGTGAATCCACCTGTCGATGGGACGTGCCAAGTATGTCGCGAGCAGCCAAGCAAATACACATGCCCACGATGCAACATGCGCACATGCTCGGTTGGTTGTGTCAAACAGCACAAGCAAGACAACGACTGTTCTGGTGAACGAAGCAAGACCCATTTCGTGAGTCGTGATCAATACAACTATTCCAACATGATGAGTGGTAAAGTGATCTTTATTCTATGGCCTGATCATCCAAGCTTAACCATGTTTCATCGCATTAGACTATGTCTATTTGGAAGATGTGTCAAGGAAGAGCGATACCCTTTCACGTGAAAGATTGCGAGCTGATCGTCGAGATCCCTGGCCGGTTGAACAAAGGAATCGTGCTCTGGTCAAGCAAGTGCGTGCTATGGGCGTCAATTACAGCATGTTGCCATCGGGTATGTCAAGGCACAAGATGAACAAAACCAATTACAGCAGCAAGTGAGTAATAAGAAAACCATGAAGGGGGTGAATACGTTACTTATCAAGGTGGAATGTAGTTTTCATCAAGTGTTTTGGTCGATTGAATGTTGCTTTTGTCAAAAGGGTCAGGTTCAAAGGATAGTGGAGCATTCGTAAGTATACGCTACAATGGCGATGACTGTTGCCATGACAACCAACCATGGATATCCTTAGATTCCCAAGTGCCAAACCACTACGAGGCTTTTTTGACAATCTATTATTCACTGAGACACCCCAGGGCAAAGGTGCCTATTCTGTTATTCGATATCAAGCAAAGGACTTTGTCAATGCAGGCATCGAGCGATTTATAGTGGCATTGAAAAAGCCCGAAGGACCCAAAGACACGTTCATTGATTTGACACCTCATTTGGATCGTACCTGGAAAGACCTCTTGCGTGGTGAACGGATCATTGAATTCCCAACGTTATACATCTGGCTGCAAGGGGATATGGATAATGACATCAAGCTTGAGGAAAAAGTTTTTGTGGAAGGGCCGTTACCCCATCAACAATCAAAATCCAAAGGACCTCGAAGGCAAAAGAATGACAACAACAACAACCATGATTCGACATCCGACCAGATGGTGCCTTCTATTACAACCGGCATTGAGGAGCCCAAGATACCTGAACAAGCTAAGCAAGATCTCGACACGAAAGAATCAGTAGCAGCTGTTGAACACGTCAATCAAGAAAACGAGCTAGCTCAGCCTTTGGATACACCATCATCATCCACCGAACCTACAATCGAAGATAACAAGCAGCAGCAGCAGCAGCATGAATATGAACAAGGAGGAAATCAAAACATCCAATGAAGTCAAGATGAAACTCTTTGATAGAGCTAGGTATTCTATTACACTGTAGAAGAATTTTGAGCCTTTATCCATCATTGTAAATATAATCCATAACCTGTTGTCATTCAGCAGGCGTCTCATTATGCGCTTAATACTATACCATTGTGAGCCACTTTGATGATCAATATAACCCTCATGCACGGTTGTGGTGATAGGGAACATTCACGCTTGTGCACAATGTCTTCATCGATGAAGGTGTCATCGACTTCCATTTCTGAAGCGAACACTCATACAGCACGTCAAGGTCTTTGATGATGATGGATATGGCCACCTTGTTTATCTCATATCCTGTTTTATGCATGAACAATCAATCACACCAAGGTTCTTTGTGCAGGCGCATCAATAATCTATCAGCTCATAACTATTCCCAACAAGCATTTTATCATTCATCTTGGCACAAAAATACCCACGCCCACCATGCACATATAAAGAACGATGTTGTCGCCTACTCTCACACTACGACACATCACTCTTTTCACTCTTCCATCCTATCATTTTTTATTGCTGACACCTTCAAAAGCTCTTGGTGAGTATGTATTATTATGGCGGATAGTCTTATTTGTGAGCGACCCATGTACTCATTCGTGCGAAGATCTTCAGTCTTTCATTGTCATTCTTCTTGTATTGTCATTGTTGTCATTGTTGTCATTGTGATATTGGCTCTTTTTGGCAAGGTAAGAGCTAATCATCTTGCCCGAAGAAGAACAAGCTCACACTCCCTTTGATGCAGCTACATTCCAAGATGCATGTGCAAAGTTGGATTTGGTGGTACAGTCTTCTACAACCCGCACGGGGGTGACATAACGGCTTCTTCCCTCTCAAGGAAGGATGCTTCCCGTTTGATAACAGACGACAAAATGAAGCACCTGGTTGAGAGCAAATGCGTCGTAGACCGGATGATGTCCACAACGAAGAGCGAAAGAGCAGTTGTGGTGCCTGCTTTGCAGCTTAAAGGTATGCAAAATGTATAACATCGTATGTATGGCCCTAACAATCTTAATGGTCCTTGTCTACAAGTAGATTGTGGTGGCCTTTACGTATAGCTGTAATTGATCCACTGCATCATTTATTGTACAACCTCTTGAGGCACGTGGCCCTGAGGTAATGGACTTTGTTGGTTTCCTTTAATCTGCTTCTCTAATCAATGTACTGCTTGACTAGAAAGTCACCATGGAATTAAGCAAGTGGGCGAGAACTGTATCAACGACCGATGTGCAAGAAGCGATTGGCAGGATAAGAGCACGCTTTTGGCGAAATCGACCTCAGAGTTGGAGGATGATATCAACAAACTCCCAGCCGGCAAATTACTCAAGGAAGGGGGAAAAGGCGCACACCAAGTATTAAGACGTAAGTGATGAAAGGTATGATAGAAGATATTTGACGTGTTTGCTAAAGACGTGACAGTTCGTTGAAGGCGACGATTTTACTACATGCGACTCGCAGCTCTCAGTTGGAACCATAATCAAGCGTGAAGCGTTAAGGTTAATAAAACCAGCAGTGTGTGCCTCACGCACTTTACAAGCAACAACAACAGCAACATGATCATGGAGAAAATAAGGATATTCTTGGAGGATGATATCTAGTCTATTACACTGTAGAAGGAATTCGAGCCTTTATCCATTCTAAATAATAATCCATGACTTGCTGACGTTCTGCAGGTGTCTCATTATGCACTATCATGTTCATTGTGAGCGAAATTGGGGATAGCGGGATGATGGTGATTATAAACTTACAATCGTGGAAGAGGTCGTCCCATGCCTTTAGCGTCTTGTCCGTACTCCCCGTTGACTCATATGCAATCTTGGTAGCCTTGTAATCATTGATAGCATCAGGGATACCGTGCGAGTAAACAATGGGTGTCTTGATCTTATGAGCATGCTTGATCACATCTTCTCCTGCATCCAAGAAACTGCGAACTAGTGCAATTCAGTATGACATGCTCTCCATTTTTCCTTTTTCACACAAACCTGTTCCCAGGGTGGCATAATCATGCACAAGAGGATCTTCTATAAGCTTCTTGACCTCGTCAGCGTCATGAGACATGGCATCGGGATTCAAGCCAGCTTGGATTGTGAAGTTGGGAATAAGGTTGGATGCAAGCAAGAGAGGGTAATATCTAAGAACTTGGATTAGTAAAATGTCGATACGTAGATGTAGTAGCTTACCTGAAAGGAGAGATTGGCATGCTCAATCGCACAAGGGGAGCTGAAGCAATGGCACCCGCTACAAACTTGACGCCATCATACTCTTCAGGGCGGAAGAGTAGATTGAGAATGAGACCACCTCCCTATAGAAATATTCATTGTCATCATCCTCCTGGTATCCAATCCTTCATATGCTAATTACCATACTATGGCCCATCAAGAAGAGGGGAACATCAGGTTGCTTGACACGGTGGATAGCTGCATTGATGTCTTGAAGAACAGTGTGATACCTATGATGAGTGCCATATGAGTACGTAGCTATGCATGGCTCATGGAAGAGTTGTTACCCATGGTTGTTGCCACGATCATTTGCTTTTTGTCCACTTTGTCCAAATCCTCGCTGATCGAATCCATAACATTGTATACCATGCTCGGCCCAATATTGGAACATGCGATCGTAGCGTGTGATATGCTCACCAAAGCCATGCACCATCCTATTATCAAACCAACCCAAGTTGAATAAAGTTGTCTTTAAAAACCTGGATCTCGACTCGTCTTACACAATCTGAGCTACGACGGTTGTCGAAGGCTTCCATGTCTTG
The DNA here is from genome assembly GCF_029851405.1 of Lichtheimia ornata. Taxonomy (NCBI): domain Eukaryota; kingdom Fungi; phylum Mucoromycota; class Mucoromycetes; order Mucorales; family Lichtheimiaceae; genus Lichtheimia; species Lichtheimia ornata. Next base: position 981,867 of record NW_026695321.1, read on the forward strand.
GTGAAGATCGAGTAGCCATTGTCGGTAGTGATCCATTCGTCAATGACAGCAATGTCAGTCATGGTGGTTGTGTCGAAGGAGTGTCAAATTGAAAATGACAGCATAGATTATGTACTATGCCCTATTTGCCGTATGTCAGCGCAATTGGCTCCAATCATGGAAGGTGGTTTCAGGTACACACGAACACAGCTCACAAGCATCTGCTATGCTATAAATGGGAGCTCCCATTATCACATCACTCTTATCCTTCATACCACAATCAGGCAAATCCAACATCCATCGATAGTCATTATAGAAACAGCTTGTTTCATTCATCTTCTTGTTCCTCAGCTCTTTAATAGCATCTACACTAATCCAGTGCACAATGGTAGTAGCGTTCCTCATAACCCCTGATAGTAACTTTCCCATTGTTGCTACAACTGTATAAGCACCCTCATTCCACGATCCAAATTGAATCATCCAACATCAGAAAAATTATTTTGCTTAATGGTTTGTAAGCTGCCGGCCAATAGCCCATTCCTTCCATTCACCTTTGTTGCCCAATCCAATGCACACGAACGATTGTCCTGCTCCAGCCCATCATCCCCATCCTTCAGCTTCCTTGATCCGAGGGGATTTGGTCGAGTTACGCTCAAACACAAAACATCATCCCACTTCCCACTCCTCCTTATCGCATCACAAAAGCCATATACTTCTTGCATGACCGATACAGTAACCGGACCACCTTTATTATTCCATCTTCGAAGCAATAGTATGTAATCCACAAGCTAGCAACCTCCAACAAGCGTGTAATAAATAAACAATGCTTTATTTCATCTAGCTATCTTGCTATGTACTGTACATTGTCACCACCATCGTCGTAGTCGTCCTCCGTCATCATTCCTACTCGTACTCGTCACCAGTCCTCAATCTCATCCGTCACACCAAACATCCAAGAATACACAAGTTGAAAAGAATGGGATCTTGCAGGCTTCCTTTTGAATCTCGTTGTCGTCATCATTGTCATTGTTGTAGATGGGGTGATCATCGTAATCGTCGTCTCTACAAATACGAAAGCAGGCAAGTTAGACCATCTGGTACCGGAATGATGACGATTTGGTATACCGTTAGGCGATCCTCTCAAAGGAAGAAAGCAAATCAGAAGGAATTCACAAACCAAATCACCACCATACGAGCAACGTCGGGCGATCCCTTGTTCTTGAGAAAGCACTGCACGAATCACGCAAGGCCAGTTCGATCCATGGCAAGGAAGGACATCACTTACGTAGAGTCCAGGCTCATAGTTGTTCTCATTCATACTCTCCCCAAAGAAAGAATGATCCCCAATCCTTCCAATCATTTCCCACCTCATGAAAAGAAATCCTCAAGGGAAAGAACGAGCCTGTCACGAGAAGAGCGTGTTGGTTAAACATATTCACAAGCTGTTGCAAATCCCCTTTTACCTCGACACGGTGACCATGCTCTTCCAACAACCATCAATCCAACGCATGCCTATAGAGCCCTGAACGCGCTCCAAGAAGCTTTTCCAGCACACTTGGCTAGTGCAGAGCGACGCAGCGGCCACTTGATACAGGCTGGGACTTGAACCCAAAGAGATGATGATGATGCCCCCAAGTTGCATTGCCTGACCAAAGAAATCTATTCAATTCATTATTAGCACACACGTACAATAAAACGCCTCTTTCATTGTTTGTTTCATTGCACTTACCTTTTCCATAGACATAAAGATCCTTAGCTGCTGGTTGTTAGAGACCGAAAACCATGGTGTAGTGTTGTTGAGCCGAAACAGAACGCCAAACCAGCCAACGTCTTGAAACCAAACTTGCTCTCTATACAAGCTAACACGTCAATGGAACCAGTTCGGCTGCAACATTGGACTCTGAATGTACCTGTTGACACCAAGCGTAGAGCGGGAATAGCAACGAACAAGAGGAAGCAACGATATCGCCATGGCAACCACCAACCACCAACCACGCTCATTCCTCAGCACTTGGACACACTCATTCCCTGACAATGCATGTTCAGAACTACATTAACACCTCACAGCCAACAAGAGCACTCTTCTATAATACATTACCTTGATCGAGATGTCGTGAATGGAATAAGGAAAGGTGAGAGAAAAAGAAGAGAAGCGTTGTCTCAAGTCGTGGAGCTGCTGTCCCCCAAGTTTAAATCCCCTACTGCTATTACACTGAGGCCACTCCACCCATCGTCATCATCACCCTCACAATAGACAATAGGTACACGTAAATAAAAGAAATGATGATCCTCATGTATAGCAAAAGGGTGTGTGCCATTTTACACTTTACATGATAATGATGATCCAACAACAGCCATTACCTTACTACTAGGTTAGCTCGAATCATGAAAGTTAAATGATGGGCATGCTGGGCTGGAGCAAGACAATCGTTCGTATGCATTGGATTGGACAACAAAGGTGAATGGAAGGAATGGGCTATTAGCCGGCAGTTTGAACTATTCCTAAATAGTGTACAAGAATCATGCATCGCCTGTGCTGAATGACTCAAGTTACACAAACACGACCCTCTGCATCTTTTGCTCTGCCAGGGTCCACCTACTTGACATTAAACAAAGACCACTTCTCATATAGCATCACGCTTACAAACATAAAGGTGCCTGTATCTCCAAAGTGACATTGAACGTGAAACTTCGTACACGAAGGCAGTTGTCCAAGCCGGTTTTAATATTGCCTCATTCAAAACCCTACATTTCATTGTGTAAAGTTTGGAGATACAGGCACCTTTATGTTTGTAAGCGTGATGCTATATGAGAAGTGGTCTTTGTTTAATGTAAAGTAGCTAGACTTCTGACGGAGCAAGATGAGGACGTGTTTGAGTAACATAGCTATCCTGCATGACTGGAAGGATTGATGGATTATACTTTATGACTATCCACAATAGTCTATATATCAATGCTATCAGCCATTCTCCTTCACAATCGGCAATGTTGCCCATTCTATGACAGCGGAAACAATTAGTTTCAGACATCTATTTCCATGATTGTGATTATGGATTCGAGTTGATTTGACCGAGATGGTGCCAAAGAGGGATTACATCAATCCACACATCTAACCATGCTCTATGTTGCTCAACTGAAGTAACCTTGTATGAGCGTAGCTCAGCCAAATCAACTCGAATCAACATAATCCAATCATGGAAATGAATGTCTGAAGCAGGAGCATCGTTCCTTTGTCATAGAATGGGCAACATTGCCGATTGTGAGGAAATGGCTGTTAGCTCGCAATGTATGGGATACTGTCAATAGTATACAGTATCATCCTTCCATCCTTCTAGTCATGCAAAGTAGCTGAGTTACACAAAGAGGTCCCTCTGCATCTTTTGCTCTGCCAGGGTCCAGCGACTTGACATTGAACGAAGACCACTTCCCATATAACATCACGCTTACAGCATAGTAAAAACATAAAGACGCCTGTATCTCCGAACTTTACAATGAAACGTGGGGTTTTTATTAGAGCAATGGGCTCGGCTTGGCCAACTGCACCTTGTGTGAAAGTTTCACGTTCAATGTCGCAACTAGCCCAAAAAATATTTTTTGGTCGTCGTCGTCGAAGAGGTCGACCCCCAGATCCAGTTTGGCTGGTAGCGACATTGCGAAATCTGGGATTGGCAAGCTTGATCGTGAAACTGGCACCCAAGGTGCAGTTGGCCAAGCCGAGCACATTGCTCTATTCAAAACCCTACATTTCATTGTAACGTTTGGAGATACAGGCACCTTTATGTTTGTAAGCGTGATGCTATATGAGAAGTGGTCTTTGTTCATTGTCAAGTAGCTGGACCCTGGCAGAGCAAAAGATTCAGAGGGACCTCTTTGTGTAACTCAGCTACTTTGCATGATTGGAATGGCCGATGTATGATCCTTTATGCATTATCATGTATTGCCAGCTAACAGCCACTTCCTCTCAATCCCAACTTTTGTTCATTGTGTTACAGTGGAATGATGCTCCTGCATCAGCCGAGCATTTCCATGGTTCAAGTGTCTTGATCCGAGTTGATTTGACTGAGCTACGCCAAACAGCAAACATGAAAATTAATGAATCGCAGGCCCTGCGAATGTCTCCGTCTTTCAAACTTTTGGACGCTCCCATTCAAAATCTTCGAATGAAGCGTGAGGTCTTTATTAGAAAAAGTTGATCAGCATGCTCGAGAGCACCCTTCTGACCGATTTTCAAGTTGGAGGTAGGCAACTTCGGGGCGGTGGACCGTCCGCTCTTTTGTTCCCCATCATCTACCATTTGGGCCGCCCCGTATTTTAAATCTTCACAATGAAGTCTGCAAATTCAAAATAAATGAGGTGGATCAACATGTTCCAGCGAACCTTCTGACAAAGTTTCATGTTCGAAATGGGGAATCCCAAGGTAATGTATATTGTTTCGATAAATCATGGATCTGGGGCTGACCTGCATTTCCGACTTACATAGTAAACCCACATTGCACCCTCCCGTTCCAATTTTTCAAATGGACATGATGTCTTTTTTAATACAACATTGATCAGCACGTCCAAGAGCACCTTGTGTCAAAGTTTCAGGTTCGAGAGGGGCAATCTCAATATCAAGGATTGATGTACAGTGTTCATGCATTTATACAAGAGGTGTCCTACAGCTCAGCCTACTTTAATTTCCACCTCTTCTACTCCCTCTTCCTCCCATTCTCAACGGTTGGCCCATTCAAGTATACAACTACCACCATGCGAACGATTGTCCTGCTTCAACCCATCATGTCAATCCTACGATTGCCTTGATCCGATTGTCTTTGACAACATGTCAAGTCAATGGCGTGTGCACTCCACTACTACACACGGGTCTCTTGACACTACACCTTCTCTTGTACACTCTTCTACCACAACCAATAGTAACAGCAGTTGCCATTAGCAAGGTCTTCATTCCATCGTCTCTAACAGCATTCACAACCTTGCAACCTACTACAATACACGCTCTTGCATGCTTCTCTCCCACGATCAAACGTAACAGCAGTCGACGTTAGCAGGGCCTTTACTCCATTATCTCCAACAGCGTTCTTTGCTTGCAGCACTCTGCCTTACAGCCTTCGTTACGAGGACAATAGATAGTCATTGCATAGAGGCAGCTTTGTTTACGTGTAGCAACTTGCTTCAATACATACGACTTCTTATGGATATGGGATATGGATATCGGTATCGACATGGATGTGGATGTGGATGTTGATATGGATATGGATGTGGATGTGGATGTGGGTACATGGGATGGAAAACCTTGGATGCATAGGTAACCATGGATTCGCTTCATCCAAAAAAGGCACGGGAAGGAAACCAGCAAGTGTAGAGGGGCATCAACATTGCATTCAATAAACGCTTCTATATCGCATTCTTTAGTGTTCTATTGTTGCTGTATGAATTGCCACTATGATATTAATGTAGCTAGCTATCTTATGACAATAATCTCTCAACTATGCAAATAAAAGCAAGCTGTACATAGACTGTAATAAGAGGAAATCGAATGCTGGTATTTTAAAGTGTGACACATTCATTGCCACAAAGGTTTATTACACAAGAGATGGCAGAGTACTACCAATCAATAAAATAGCGAGTGCAGTGATGGCATGGACTCGTGATACGGAAGATGCATTGGATGCTGATTGGGTGTTGCTATGATGTGAGGCACTTGCAGATGATGCTTGGCTACTGGGATGATTGGTGGTAGCTATGGTGCTGGTAGCAGCGGCAGCTTCACGGTTGTTCGCACTACCCATTGATGACATGGATGGTGATGCTGCTGCTGATGATGACATGGCACCACTACTAGAGGCAGCAGCGGCAGCTGCACTAGCAGCTTCGATAGCATCCAATTCTCCTTGATTCTTCGCATTGATCGATGGATCTTTTTCAGATGCTGATGCGGCAGCGATTTCATCTTCGCTACCTGCTGATAGTACATGTTTCTCTTCATCTTCATCTTGAGATTGTTTCTTGTTGCTCTCCTTAACATCTTTTTCACCTTGTTTGCTCTTGGGTTCCTCGTAATCATGGCCTGTCCAGTCACCGCCAACGTATTGCTTTGGCTCATCATCATCACCTTCCTCTTCTTCGCCCTCCTCTTCGATTTCCATTTCACCAGCAGCTTCAAACATGGTAGGTTCTTCTTCCTCTTCCTCTTCCTCTTCTTCCATTTCAGGCTCTTCCATCTACATACACATACCCACTGGTTTAGATACAAGGATCATGACACGCATTGTATTTGGCATACATACCACTTCATCTTCAGGCTGCTGTTGATCATCTACACCACGTGTTGCAGTGACGGTAGTAATTTTCTCCACAGGTGGCACGTCTTTAAATTCCACACCTAACACCTCATTTGGTGGTGGTAAGAGTCCATCCTCCATCATGTGAGCCTCTTTGGGATCTATATACAAAAATGGATTAATGAAGGTGCATGTTGTTTAAAGTATACTATGTTGGGATTTGTACCTGCCGAGACAACAGCTGTGTTGCAGAACAATGCAACAGCAATAGATACACCAAGGAATTGTGCTTTCATTGTATATAAGAATATGCGAGAAGAAAGGCAATGGCTCATTGTATCATCAAAGAGCAGCCTTTTAAATAGCGGATCTTAGACTGCAAGATGCATTCCATCCAGCCTGACATTTGCACCAACCCCGTTGATATTGACATCCTTTGTCATTTCACAAACCACACCCCCAACAGGAACAATAACAACAACATAACAAAGGTAGACTGTTCATAAATCGACTTTTTTTTTACTCAATGCTATACAAACGATATTGGAGGAGACAAGTTGATACTACGGGTGTAATGACAATGGATATGGAAAACACACGTGGGGGATTTCAATCTGATCCAAATCCGGATGACACATATTTTTTAGTGATTACCAGACGATGCCTTGGTTTGTTGGCGATCAGCAGCTTCTGCAGCGGCCTTGTTAAAGTTTTCTGCATAAGCGACCAAGGATGCAAAGCGGTTGGTGGTACCATTGCTGCTGCCAGGGCTACCAGCAGGACCATCATTGTTGCCACGTGGTGGTGGTGGTGATCCACTTTGAGTAGCACCATAAAGTCGTGGTGGAGATGTGGCGAACATGCTTGTGGAGGATCCATTACGTTGAGCTTGGCTATGAGCAGGACGACGTGGATGACGCGAACGACGTAACATGGAATAGACACGCAAACCATTACGCACATCGCCAATAGCACCTTCCCAGTGCATGCGTGGATAGGTAGCAAGTTGACGTGCATCCTCTTTAAACTTGCGTTCAATACCACAATCAGGCAATAAGCGAATGATGGTGCCAACTGGCAATGATAAGGCACCAATAAGAATGGTCACCAGCCATTGGTTGGGAGTGAGTGGGGTTGTCTTGAATGCAATACCACCAAAAGTGACAATAAGGAATTGGCAGAGAACAACAACCAATTGAATCACAAGGAAGATCCAGTCCCTGAAAATACCCTTGAATACATTGATGGAGCCATCGATACGGCGGCAATTGATCTCGTTGAACACTTGAAGGAAGACGAAAATGTTGAATACAATCGTGCGTAGAACAACTTGATCCTCAGGGCTATCCGTCAAATGGAAAATGGGCTTGCCAGCGTAAATCACGGATAAGTTGACAGCAATTTGGAAAATAGCTTGACCCAAAATCATCTTGGCCATCTTGAAGTTGATCAAATGTGCATACTTTGAAATGGGTTTGCGGTTCAACAAGTCGTCAGAGGGTGGTTCAGTGGCAAGAGCAAGTGCAGCAAGCGTATCCATGATCAAGTTCACCCAAAGCAATTGCACAGCGCTAAGGACACTTTCGGAATTCTCGGATCCAATAGCACTGATGAAGGATAAGACAACAGCAGCAATGTTGACAGTAAGCTGGAAAGTCAAGAATTTGCGTACACCATCATTCACCGAACGGCCCCACAACAATGCCTTGAGAATCGAATTGAAATTGTCGTCCATAAGGATGATATCACTTGCTTCCTTGGCAACTTCGGTGCCCGTGATACCCATGCTGAAACCAACATCAGCCAATTTAAGAGCAGGGCCATCATTGGTACCATCACCAGTCATGCCAACGACTTGATCTTGTTCTTGCAATCGAGTCACCACAACAGTCTTATCGGTAGGGGATGAACGTGCAAGCACTTGCAATCGAGGGATCACGTTACGTTGTTCTTCCACGGACATTTCACGTAATTCAGGGCCCGTCAATGCTACACCACCCTTAGTCAAGATACCAGCATTGCGAGCAATGGCCTTGGCAGTGTTAAGATTGTCACCAGTAATCATGCGTACGAAAACACCAGCTTCACGGAACTTGGCAACCGATTCAACCACACCAGGACGCAATGGATCCATGATACCAACAATACCAATCAACACGAGTCGTTCAAGGGGTGGCTCTTCACCAGCGGCGTTGCTGTATTCATCTTGCTTGATATCACGATAAGCAATGGCAAGCGTACGAAGGGCATTGTTTGCATAATCGGTAATGATGGCGTTCCATCGTGCCTTTGCATCCTTGTCAAGTGACTTGGCCTTGCCATTGGCATCCATGTATTGTGTACAGGCACCCAAAACAATTTCAGAAGCACCCTTGACGTGAATACGATAAGCAGCATGGTTGGATCCAGAAGCAGTGTCGGCGGAGTTCTCGCGAATTTCAGTAATGGTGGTCATGGTCTTTCGCTTGGATGCAAATGGATACACTTTGGCAATTTTGGCATCATGTCGTAAGCTGTCGTATTCAGCACCAAGAGATTTGGCAAAGCCCAATAGTGCACATTCGGTCTTGGAACCAATGAACTCCAAAGTGCCATTTTCATTCTTGCCTTCAAAGGCGGTCGAGTTGACAGCAATGGTCTCCTTGAGCAAAGGCGATACATACTTATCACTCACTTTGCCAGCCCATTGGCGAATCTTTTCAACGGCATCGAATGATTCATCAGCCAAGGTTGCACGAACAACGGTCATCTTGTTTTGGGTCAATGTGCCGGTCTTATCAGAGCAAATGGCAGTGGCGTTGCCCATGGTTTCACAAGCTGCAAGGACACGTACAAGGTTGTTGTCTTTGAGCATTTGTGTAGTAGCAAATGCAAGTGCCATGGTAACAGCCATAGGTAAACCTTCAGGAACAGCAACGACAATGATGGTGATGGCTTGAATGACAATGCTGATCATAGCAGCAGCAATCTCGGCAGGTTCAGGGAACTCCGATGCCATGGATGCAGTGACAAAGTACTTGATGACAAGGGCAAGCAACATAGCGATAGCAGCAGCAAAACCAAGCTTTGCAATTTGCTCGGCAAGAGCATCGAGCTTGTTTTGGAGAGGTGTACCTTCGGCTTCGTCACCACGCATGGCCATCATGATTTTACCATAAAATGACTTTTCACCGACAGCAATGACCAACATGCGACCCATGCCTTCGAGGACCTTGGAGCCGGATAAGATAAAGCAGTCGCCTTTGTCTTCGGTAGCCTTCTTCATTGTGTCGGATTCACCAGTAGCTGATGATTCATCGCATGCCATATTGTGACCTTCGAGGTAGATGCCATCCACAGCCACAATTTCACCAGGTTCAAGTTCAAGTACGTCACCGACATTGACATCATGGACACTAATTTGCTGCTGCTTGCCGCCACGAAGAACGTTGACATGGCGATCTTCCTTTTTGGCGTTCAACTTTTTGAATTGTGCTTCCTTTTGATAGTCGTTCACTGCATTGGTCAATACAACAGCAAGTACGGCAACGAGAATGGCAGTGCCTTCCACCCTATAATATTACACGTGTCATTGATTAGTTTTGGGATGATCTGCTGTGTAACATGCAAGGGAAAAGAACCAGCCACCACCAATCGTAATACATACCAGCCAACGCGTGGCTCATCAGGCGGATGTCGTGGCGAGTAGTCCTCCCATATGCCAACAGCCAACGAGACAAACGATGCAATCGTCAACATGACTACAAATACAAAGTAAGTAAGTGGATCATGCATGATGATGATTATTTGTATACACGTACTCAAAGTCTTATCATTATAGGACGCCCAAAGAAGCTCGAGAAAAGTCTTGCTCTTGGCCTCTGGCAACACATTGCGTCCGAATGCTTCATGTCGTTCTTGGAATGCTTCTTGCCCGGAATGTTGAACGCCTTCGTCAGCTGAAAGACCTGTGGTGACATCGACACGTAGTTTCTTGGCGAGTGCTTTGACACCACCGAGTTGTTTGAGGAGGTCAGGGTTCTTGGGGTCGACCAACTTTGTCAACTCGTCTGCTGAAACACCAAACGACCCATGCTTGTTAGACGTAGTGTTGTCCCCGTTCAATAAAGGCCTCCGTTCGTCATGAGGAGGAGGCATTGTGAAATGAGTGGGAGAAAAAGAAAAAGAAAGGAAGAGAGAGAGATACTAAAAAAGAAACGAGGGAAAAACAATGAGGTGTTTAAAAAAACGTGCAGAAGGCAATGTGGTATTGCATGAGAGGAACATCATATTAGCATGAGTGAAATGTGGGTTTGTGCACACTCAGCCAAAAGGGCAGCTTCCGATCGAAACTTCTGTCATACTGTCTGTCTGCCAAAGATGAAATTGGTTCTATCCTATTTTTGAATCTATCGACCGTCAACGCATGGGCGGGGCCAAATTGTCATTGACAATGAGCAGAATGCCAATAAATCACCGACTACTACTATTTCATTCATTCATTATCACTGTACACTTTTAATTGTTTATTCAATTTCCCCATCAAGTAGACCAGCAAAATCATCTAAATCTGAACCCGACGATGATGATGAATCACTATCTCTTTCTTCTGGATAATCCTCTTCTTCTTCATTGTCCGTTGTATGGCCACCTGTGCTAATGCCTTCGTCGTTCTTGTCATCATCTCCCATCGTTGCAACTTGTGATAGCTGTGATCGACCTCGTTTTGCAATCATTAACCTTCTCTTGCTTAAGGGTGATTTTGCTTCTTCATCGCTATCGGTAAAATTGTCTTCGCCTCCGGAGCTATCAGTGTCAACATTCCTACGTTTCCTCTTGCTCTTGATACGTGATGATGCAGGACTATAAGATTACATATATACAAACATTAGAGCCACATGGAATGGCGTTACACACACATGATGGATAAGTATACTTGCCTTCCAATAGCTTCTGAATCCGTATCCCACACATCAGTGCCACTTTCATTGATTGCATCGTCTACTTCTCTATCGGCCTCGTCCCAATCAATATCATCGACTAGACCATGTTCCTCAGGATCGAACGCACCCTCATCAAATGGTGTTGACTCGGGATTCTCAAATTCACTCTCATTGTTGTTTGGTGGCTCGAGATCCGGTAGGATATACTTTTGCTCATCTTGTCGCTCCCAACGTCCCACACTATCCATCAACCAATCGGCTGTCACTATCTTGATGCGGTTGGTTTTCCTTGCTCGCTTGACCTTATCCGTACCAGCCTATATTTGTTTATAGATTAGTCATTTGAATGGGCCCCTCTCTACATGTTGTGTGTGTGTTGTTTACCTTGGCAGCTATCACGTGTGTTACATTGCCTGTGAGATCTGGTAGACATACGGCGCCAAATGATTCTGCAAGTTGCCAATACATGGATGTCGGCAAAGGCTGTTGCTGAGGAATCAGACCAGAAAATACAGCATGCACTCCATCCAAAACCTGTTTTCTCATCTCGGGTATCAAATCCTTCACATCGGGCTTCTTGACAGCTGGTGGTGATGATGATGATGACGATCCTGCGTCATTTTGCTCCTTGTTGTACGCATCCAATCCTTTGTAAAACCGATCGTGCACCTCCACAAGCACCTATAACGCGTAATGAGAAGAGCGTTCCAAAACGATACCTGTGATCTTTACCTTTGCCATGGTATATAGCTCCTTATCATTATCCACAAGTAATGGCTGATCTTGGCCAGGGGCAAGTTCGTTTTGTTTCTGTGCAAGTGGTCGTTGTTGCTGCTGCTCTTTCGCCATAGCTTCTTGAATACGTTCTTGTTGTGCCAGGAGTCGTTTGTCATTCGCAGCCTCTTCCTCTTCTACAGCATTGCCTTTCTCTTCTTGGATCTCTTCATTGTCTTTTGATGCATCTAATAAAGGAGGTCATTGTGATTAATCTCAACCTATATATAACCCATCTCATCATATATGAATTACCCTGATCTTCTTCATTTTCCTCCGTTTTTCCTTCTTGACTCTCTGGTGTTGGCGGTAATGGCACCTCTGGGGGCTAAAGAAAACAACCATCATCATCAGCATGATAGGCAGGAGGATGTACGATCTCATGACGCTTACCTGTTTTGGTGCGAATGGGGAATTGATATCACCAATGCCGACGAAAAACTCATCTAATCAACGTGGGGCCTATGAGTGAAACTTTTGCCAAGAATATCTCTTTCCAACTACTTACATGGTTTCACTTTGATAAGGTTGGGAGAAAAGCTCCATACATCGGATCGATCATCCAATACCACCACCATTGATGTGTCACATGGAAAGAGTCGTTGTATCTTCTTTTGTGTCATGCCTATGCATCACTATAAGTATGGGATTCGAATCTTACAAACAGCCCTGATACGTACTCCCGCTCTCATCTCGAGATAAGATTCTGTCACGAAATAGCTTATCTTCAGGATCGATCTCGCGTGCCACAGCCTCTGCATAATGTCGTGTGCCCATGGTATAAATGTGAAGCTCGTATAATTTTGACACTTGTTGGAGGAATTCGGACAATCCAGGTCTATAAAAGTGCATGAGCTCGTCATTCCATCCACACACACACACACACATACACTCTTTTGAGACTTACCTCAGCTTGATGTAATACATGAGATTGCTTCCAGGAAGTGTGAATTTGCGGATGTCCTTGGTTGCGGGGTGGTTGGCGTTGTTCTCGTCCTTCATCCATTCACCGACAGTGGGATCCCAAGTAGCGTGCACCACCGTTTGATCAAGATCAAGGATCAATGACAGCTTACGATCTTCCACCAGCCTTGAAGCATTCTCTTGTTCCAACCTTTCAGCTTCCTGTTGTTCATCAATGTAATTCCACATCATTGCGTCAGTTTTAATGAGCCATCGACAAAACTCTGTCACACTACCACCCTCCCACGGCTCCATTGACCAACACGATGATGATGAAAATGATGATACCTTTCGGCTCACCGTCAATCCAGTTGTATTGTGACTCATGTTGATATTATCCTTGGTAGATTCGGCCCTAAGGATTGTAGGTGAGTACAACAAGTTGATACGTGACACACACACACACACACATACGCACGCACACACACGCACACATACACAACACAACACAACCACCGATCACATCCAGTTCTCGCGTGTATAGCGTTATGTGTGGATAGTATCCTTTCAACTTACTTGTCCAAGACTTTGCCACAAACGGCACACAGGCCTTGAAACTGCACTTCGTGTGTACAGTCTTCCATCACGTCTATTTTTGTATTGATCCATTAGCGTTGCCAATCAGGGTTTCCAATGCGACCATAACACTCACCCTTTTTTTTTCCAAATCTCTCAAATGCGCGTGGCAATGGGTTGATGCTTGTAATTGAGGTGAAGAGTGTGTACCTAAAGAGTAGCGGCGTGTTGAAGAAAGCCTGTCGCGGAAAGGCACGTGGTCACAGCGGTCAGTAAAGAGTGTGCAAAGCACCACAAAAAAAATAAAGAGAGTCCTCTCTATTCATGCGCTGGTGAGGCGCATTTTGTCGGCATTTCAGTCACATGGCCCACCATAGTGAAATTTCATATCCACACACACACACACACACACACACATATAAACTCTCTTTGTCCCAATATAAGAGTAGCTTCTTCAATGACAACAAGCATATAAAAAGATTCATGATTGATACATCCCCATGTCATTTAAATCGTTCTATGGATATGCTTTGTCTTTTCCATCTCTCCCTTTATTGTTCCGAATGGGCGCTCACATGGCCTTGTTTTTGACATGATGTTGTTAGCAGTGGTACACTACGAATCTATCACTTTGTATCCATAAGCAGGTAACGGTGTATGTGTAACAGATGGCTGACGTTGTTAAACTACAATCAAAATGACATGTACGGTGACAGGCGGCATTTTCTTCATTTGTGTGTTGCTACCAAGGCCTATACGATGCTTATCACCTGATCTTTTATATGGACGCATGCAGCTTATTGTATTTGGTTAGTGAGTATTAAAGGATTTCATATGTCGTCAGCACGTCAGGGATGTTAGTATTCATGTTGAAAACAAGGCCAGCAGCGGGCGGAATATACCTTGGGTGGTGGTGTAATGATGTCTGTGTGTATGTTGCTCAAGCGTCTGACAAGCAATAAGCAGCTGTACATAAACAACAAATACAATAAAGAAAGCTGTTATGCAACATTTTGAAACCGGAAGGTGGTTTCCGAAAAAGTACTGCATCATAAAACAGTGGGATGGCAACATGCCTTCCTTGGCCAGAGCCTGCTTCTGTGGCTTCTTTCTATATATCACAACACCCTACATCTCTAGTAGCACTAAAATCACCAGAGATAAGAAAACATCCATATATGTACACCGCCAATATACGGTAATCAAACCAGCTCCTTTTTCTGGAATCAGATGGAAAATCCAACAACGACAACAACGACTACTATAGCAACGGTTGTTGTCGTTGTTCACCTCCTATCTGGTATACGTAAATTGGGTATTCTTTGATGAACCTGCATATCACCCAGCGAATCATCATGTCCCAAAACCACCTTATCCAGCGGCGGGCATATCCTTATGTGGGATGACTTTTTGGTACGCTTTCCCGTTCATACATGGATTAGATGCTGTGCTCCCTCTACTAAATACGCTCTCTCTCTCCTCCTGCAGTTGCTCGCATAGAAAACTCTATACGGAGTATTCTTTTTTTTTTGCTTTTTGCTTTTACCATTGCTGCTGCTGCTGCATGTCATAAATTGGGGGGTGGGGTTTGAGATACGATGCGTATGTGTGTGATTTAGGCGGGGGCCATGAAAAAAAGCAGCGAAAAGGGGTTCACGTGTTTTGCAGGTTTTGGGCAACCAAGCCCATGGGTTGTCTATTTACTGCCAATTTATCACGATATGGCGGGCTGAGATCAGCCACTCCATGTGTGTGTGTATCTGGTTCTGTTCTTTTAACGTGATCAGGTGATAAGGCAAATAACAGAAAGAGAAAGCGGCTGTATGTACTGTATATGGAGAGGAGAGAGAAAAAGAGAGTACGAAATGCGGGGGGTTGTTTATGGAAGACGAAATGTTACACACATGGACATTACACGCCAAAGCACAGACCGAAATTAGCAACATGGCGAGTTCCGCGGGATGAGCTATTGATAAAATGTGCTATATAAAAGGCGGTCTGCACTAACCCCTTTTCATCTCTCTCTTCTCAAAACCCATTATCAAATACCTTTGTTCTCCTTTTTTACCCATTGACATCAACATCATGACTACAAAACGTGTCCAGTTCTCTTGCCATGTTGAACACATTAGCACATTCGCCAATGAAGAATACGGTATGATACAAACACCTTTAAACGGAAATGAAATGTCCATTAAACTCATGTCAAATATTTATATACAGATCGGACAGCACAAGAAGTAGCCAAGCTTACTTACAACGACATGTATGAATTGCTTACATTAAAGTCGGAACTGCGGCGACAAATGGAAATGATGCAACGACAACAACAACTCGAAGAGGCTGCTGCTACTGAACAGCAAGAGCAAGAAGAAGACCAACAATCCACAACATCCTCATCCTCATCCTCCGTTGCACCCTACGACATTTGTGCATAATCAACATCACAAACACTAATACCCTGCTAATCACCACACACGCACACGAGCAACCTTGTATACATAATATGCCATCGTTTTTGATTCATCGCACAATGCACCTGCACACACATGATCACTCTCTTATATACCATCCTTCTGCTGTGTGCACGCTTGTCGCCCTCACGCATATATCAATCCCTGAATACCACCGAAGAAGAAAAAATCCCTTTCTTGTGTCTTTCACACACACACGCTCTCTCTTGTATCTATACCGATTTCCAATTCTGCATCATTTAATGAACATCCGCTGCTTTATCACAAAATAATTTACACGCCGTTATTGGTTATCAGAGCGATCATGGCCTGCACTACCCTACTTGCAGATACTGCAATGGGAAAATGAGCATGAGTTAGAGTTTGGGTGTACACACACACACACACACACACACACACACGCTTTTACACATAATAATAATAATAATTCTTACCTTGTGCACTGGGGTTTTGGATCTTGTGGTCAAGTTCAGCATGAAGAAGCCGTTTGAGTTGATTGACAAGGACACCGATACGAGCCCATGCACGGAATTTTATCCACCCTTCCTCGCCCACTTTGAGACCACGGCCGAGATGATCGATATCCACTCTGCCAGCAAAGAATAGGATACCATAAGGTCCCACCGTAGTCGCATCCCGAATAAACACCTTTGACGTTTCCATGCGAGAAAAGTAGGTCAAGAAGGATGACGGCTCATATTGATTGTTGGAGAACAATATTGATGTGGGATGCAAAAACACACGGCCATCTTGCTTTGTATAAAACTTGATTTCTCTTGCTTCCTTCTCTCGTTCCACTGTGCCGCTCAGCACCTTGTCATACTTTGCATCTGGCAACCGGATCTTGGCCACGTTGGGATTCAACCCCGCAAATATAACGCTCTTGACAAGATTCACATTGCTACTGTGGGCGTTGTATTCATCCTCCTCCTCCTCGTTCTCCTCAACCTCCTTAGGGGTAGTAGTCTTCTTCTTCATCTTTGAATAAAATCCAATCTCTTCAAGTGCTTCACGGTATTGACGTCTTAAATTGGCCACCTCGCTCAAAGTTGCAAATGATAAAAAGTTCTCTTCGCAAAAGCGTCTTGCTTGTCGTACACCTTGTTGCTTCAATATTTGCCACCATGCATCAAAGGCTCTCATATCAGTAATCCAATCACTACGACCATGAGCGAATCGTTCGCGGCATTGTCGAGCTTCTTCACGGCGTTCCATAGGGGATGTAAAGGGGCTTTTTAGGGACATGGTTGCGGCAATGGTGAGAACTGGGTCTAGACAACCGAAAATCGATCCAAGTAATAACATCTTGCTGATACGGAGATCGGCTGGAATGGATGCCTGTAGAGTTGTCCTACATTAGCCATAGAACAACAATCCCATTTATCCTATATATCACACTTACCATGTGCTTGCCAAGGGGTGTGAGATCTCCGCGTTTGCTATCATCAATCGCATCCACAGCACGTAACGTACGTACAGCACTATCGAGTGCTTGAATAGAGGGTGGGTCTAGTGCATCTTGCAAAAAGGTCTTCACATTGGATTCGCCCATGGATTTCACTTGCAGGCATAGTTGCTCAAGTGGCGTGCGTAGTAATTCTGGTACTTGTTGGGCACGCATTTTGTTGTTCTCGGTATCACGCATAAACAGCTTGTAGCATTGCCCAGGTCTCGTACGACCTGCACGACCTCGACGTTGTTTACAAGATGCTTTGGACGCCCATGTTTCCACCAAACGCATCATACTGTTGCTTGCATCATACTGTGTTTCCTTGACACGACCTGCATCCACCACATAGACGATGCCATCAATGGTAATAGACGTCTCAGCTACATTGGTCGCCACAACAATCTTGAAAACATCAGGTGACACCTTTTTGAACACTCTGGTTTGTTCTTGTGGTGATAGGTTGGCATGCAGTGGCAAGATCTCGTATTGGTTGCCTGCATCACGCGACAGCACCGTTTGCAGAGTCTCAACGCATCGTCGAATCTCCATTGCACCTAATAAATGGGTATTTAGCATATCCCTTTTCTTTCTCCCTTGCATAAGATTAGAGTTTTACCAGGCATAAAAACAAGAATTGCAGGTTGGGCACCATTATCGATCCGAGTCTCCCCGTTCTCAGTAATATGCTTAATAACATGGGCCACCAAATCATAGTCGATCTTGTCCTGGTTACGATAACGTGCCAATGTTAATACGGTGGGTTCATTGTAGCCTTGATCCAGCAAGATGGATTGCCATTTGGCCCATTGTTGTGTCTTGTCTTCTTTATCTTCATCACGCTGCTTTGGCATAGGCAAACGAGACACATACGACGTCATCTGGATAATGTCCTCCAAATAGCTGATGATGCAAAAAAGTTATTATGCATGCATGATGCGATCGTTTCCCAAAATAACTACACTTACAAATCTTGCACTGGATGCGTGAAGCCCGGGATTTCAATGGTGGGTGCGCCTCCGAAATAATCTACAACAAATATTATATGCACGCATCAATCTCCCCTATCCATTCCTTAGTTCTATTCGTAATACATTACCTGCAAAGAGCTTTTGATTGATCGTAGCACTCATCAACACCACCTTGAGATCCTTGCGCTTCTTCAACACACGGCGTAAGATGATAAGCAAGAAATCACTATCCACTATTGGAATCTTTAGTAGAATGCGGATGGTAACACACACATGCACATACCTGATCTCTCATGCACTTCATCAATCATCACATGACTAATCCCTGTCAATTCAAGATCGCTGTGCAGTCGACGTAACAAAACACCGGTAGTAACAAATTGAAGTTGTGTTTTTGATGACGCCTACGAAACGTTGGATGAGGACGATTGCTCACTCTCACGACCCCCCAATTCGAAAAGCTCGGGCTGTGCCGTGTGTGTGTGTGTGTGTTTTTTCATGGTTGCTGTGCCAACATCATCATCACCACCATCACCCTCATCATCCTTGTGTGTATGTATTTACCTTGGTTTCACCACGCACTGCATAACCTACTGAGCCGCCAATCTTGTCACACCGTTCTGCAGCCACACGTTCTATTAAGGTCATGTGAGTAGGGGGGGATTGTGATCATGGATATATAAAATATCTATTTACCTGCTACACCAATCGCCGCGACCTTGCGAGGTTGTGTACAGATAATGTTGCACGTGGCACCTTGTCCATTCTCAATAGCGTTATCCAAGATGAATTGGGGCACTTGAGTCGTTTTACCACAACCCGTTTCACCACTGACAATGATAATTTGGTGGCGGTGTACAGCATCCATGATTTCCTTTTTGAATCCATTGGCCGGCAATTTGGATCGGACAGGTGCAATCTTTTGCTGATACTCATCCGAAGCATGCATACTCGCTAATTCATCCTTGAGTTGTTGTGATTGTTTGCTCTGCTCAGCTGGTGACAGAGTCTTTGGCTGATAACGTCTGCCATTGGATTTGGATCTCTTGTTGGGTGACTCGATGGCGTTGGTATGTGTATGGGTAACGCCTTGGGAAATGTCGCGTAACTTGGGTGGGTGAGCAATGATATCATCCATATGGTCTTGTAGCCATTCAGCGCACATGTACACCAATGGTAAGCCCAAGTTGGCTTCAGCTTCAATGACTAGACCACGCACCATGGAGAGCTTGAGATAGGCTGGTAACTGGTCACACAATACTGCAAATACAGGCACTGTGCTTGGGTATGCTGAGTCGTCGGCGATCATTACTTCCAAAGACACTGGTAATTCATGCTTCTTGCCTCGATGCATAGTGTGTGCTGTCAACTCGATGCAAAAATGAAGTCGCTGTTTCTCCTTGTCCGATTTGTCAATGAACTTGTTGCCGTAGATTGATTCAAGTGCAACGGCTTCTTCTTGTCGCATCGTGTCACGTTCTTCAGCATCCAACATATCATCCACCTCTGCCATTGGATCATCACCATGAACAAGTCTCCACTGCAAAAGTGCCAATGCTTTCAAATCATCGTCAGCTGTTTCCTCCATTGCTTCTTGACACACTTCGGATGAATATCCAATCGTCGTCATCTTTTTGATCAACCAGTCTCGACCCAGTGATTGTGTTGTATGCGAAATGGTGGTCATGGTGGGGTTGTAATTGGCGTGCATAAATGTTGGAGGTAAATCTATCCACCCACGATTAGTATACACGCAAATCCCAGACAATGAATATAATGCATTTACCATCTTCAGGCACGTGTAAACCTATATAAAGAGAACAATGAGATCCCATGCATCATGATTTCTTTGTTGTACTTACATAGCCAATCCAATGCTGTAGCCATATCGCTGCTATATTCAAGTGCTTCATCTGCATGTGATGGCCGGAATCCCATACGCACCAAACCATCATGAATGGCCTTACGCTCCTCATCCGAAAGTTCTCTATCGATCTATGCAAGTTCCTGTTAGCTATGTATACGTGTCCCGAATAAAATGTTACTTACCGGTTGATATGCAATGTTGGATTTCTTGACGACATCCTCAACAAGGGATCGATTCTCTGAGCTCATGTGGACTGCCGGCAAACTTTCCCAATACTTGCGTAGCTTTTCATCAATGGCTCCACCTCCACCTCCTCGATGATGATGATGATGATGATCATCCACCTTATCCATGGCGAGCATACGAGGCATAGGCACAGCGGCATTAGCTGATTCTTTGGTTGGTCGTCGATCCACTGCATTCTCTTTCTTGGCTGCTGGTGTATTGGGTTGAGCATTGAAAGGATCTGGTGTATACATCCATTCGGTTTGCTTGGTCTTTAAGTTTTCAAATTGATGCCAAAGGTCGCGGTGTTGGGGTGGAAGTACACGATGCATAGGCATATGCGAGTTGACACGATGTAAAGCATAAGTAGCTGCCAAATGTCTTGCTTCAAGTGCTGTAGGTTGATGAAAATTGCCACTGGAATCCGTGGGTGGTGTCAATATCACTGTTTGGATCTGTGCTGTCTTTTTGTTGCGTTTGCCGAGTTGAACGGTGCCAATAAAGCCTTGCTTGCTACGCTTCATATCAAACGTCGGCTTTTCCCACCCATGCTTTTGACAATGCTCGTGCAACAATGATACAGGTGTCTTGCCAGTCCAATCACCAAAGATGGATTTCTACACAATGGCCACCCCCACCCATGTCAACTCAAGATTGTATAGAGGCATTCCATTCACAAGCTACCTTCTCCGATGGCTGCTGATCAGGGGCTGTTGACTTGTTGCCACCCGCATTGCCGCTCTTGACAATGTTGCGTCGAGGTCCCTTCTTGTTGTTGGATGCAGCAGGAGGTGCAGGATCGGCTGCCTTGGACTTGGATTTCTTGCCCGGTGCCATGCTGAATCGGAATTGAAAAGGACAAGAGACGACGGCGATCGATACAAAAAGAGGGGATAAAGAAGCGTTAGCTGCGACAGTTTTGTGTAGCATCAACGTCGCCAGTACCTGAGCTGTCACTCAATGCAATCCACCCAAGTCCATCACCCACCATTGTACTTGTATTTAGTCATTGTTTGATATATAAAATGCATGAGAAGAGTATCTATTGATGAAGCTTGCTTCTATGCCATCGTGTAATTGAATCGCTAATCACCTACATTTGATCAAACAATCCATTGGGCTATACCTTTTTGCTCCTTCTCGATAATAAACGTATCTGTTTTGGTATTTGAATAAGAGATACTATCAGAGACGCGCATTCGAATTGATGAATTAGCTGTATCAATACTACTTTTGCATTGAATGTACGCTTCCTTTATAATACTAAGCAGTAATTTTGTTTAAGGATGATCGCTTAGACACCCATCGAGCATGGTGTGATCGATACTTTTTGCCTTGTAAGCACAGAAGTAGATCTATACAATAAGCCATGCGATGTATGTTGGGGATATTACTGTACCTGATCCATTAAAGATCTGGGAATTGAGCTTCTAAAAGCACTCAGGAGCACGCTAATGCCAACACGCGTGCCATATGCATAAAGTGATCCGAGCGCCTTGCCTTACCAAGCAGCTGCTGTCAAATAATCTTGTTTGAGTTTATAGCTGCAAGGGCAGGTTACCTTGGTGATCAACGTAGTCTCCTGTGTCTTCATCAATCGATGATGTTGTATAGCAAATCAAAGATTAGCATACTTTGCAATAATGAAACCACCAGGGCTATCGAGTTGCTGGACATTAGCCAGCATAGGAGTACAAGTGATCTTCCAATCAGAAAACATCATTGTCGCGTTGTTTGTGTATTTGCGGCAGGTCAAGGCACATGCGCATGCGCATAGTTACTCAACCTTATTTTGGCGGCGATTTCAGATGTTGCACAGTCCCATGACTCAAATGTGCCGGGATTGAGGCAATAGCTGTAGTACAACGGCTTTGGCATCCGACAGAATCATCATTACATATATATACATGACGCATCTACCTCTTTTATTGCCTCAAATAACGATGTCATACAGAACTTATGATTATGTCAATGATCCTTGGTATCTTTGCTTGGGGATGGTCGTGTTGTCATTATACAGTTCTCAAACTTACCACACATTTTGCTCGTTCTAGTCCTTGGGGTATCTTATATAACGCAGGTGGTGCGTTTGTCCTCGGATCAGTTTGCAGTGCTTTGTGGCATTCTATCAAAGGCGCATATGGCTCCGTCAAAGTAAGGATGACATGCTATGATCATGTAGCACACATAATTGATCTCTTTCCCCCTCTGAAATCTATAGGGTCAGCGATTGGCAGGTGCTGTTTCAGCAGCCAATGCAAGAGCACCTATAACAGGAGGGCAGTTTGCAGCGTGGGCTGCACTTTTGAGAACGTTTGAATGTGGTATAGAAGGCATTCGTCAAAAACAAGATCCATGGAACCTTGCAATCTCTGCTGCAATCACGCATGGTGCTCTTGCTGCACGTGGTGGCATCATTGCCGCCACCAAAGCAACCCTTTATGGCGGCGCGATATTTACATTGATACCAGCTGTAGAATACCTCACCTCACGATATGCAAGTTACCATAACAAGCCGACCGAACCACAAGTAAGGCGTGAAGGCTAATGCTTTTATTTGATCCACGTTCATTAACACCTTTGGATGTATAGAAATTACCACTACAAACATCCATCCCAATCATCATGTCTCAGGATTTAGATTGATAGACACGAATTACAAGCATATACCTTTATCATCTTTTATCAATAGTTTATATACAACATGCATAAGCATTGTGTACATATTTGCTGTAAAATCAAACAGAACAGAATGCACGGATTGTTGTGTGTGTGAGGTGAAGGAGGAAAAGTATAGTAGGATAAGCGATGTAAGTATTCTAAAAGATCTATAGAATGGAGGAGAGGAGGGGATAGAGAGAGATAGAGGGAAAGGATGCAAAAGGAGTAAATTACACATTAACAAGTATAGCAACGAATCCAGCGTTGATCACATAAAGTACTGGCCACCGGAGCCACCACTAGCACCAAGGAACCCAGTCCGTGCAGGGGCAAGACGCTCTTGATCTGGCACTGCATGAAATATCTTGAAGGTCTTTTCAGGTGCAAATTCAGCGTCCTTAACTTCCATGATAGATGCCACATTGCCACAGCGATAACAGTAATTGGGTGCTGACCAAACCGTAACAAGCTCGTCATTTTCAAACATGTACTTGTAGCCTTCTTGGACAAGCTGATGTGCGCGTGCAATAAGGGATAACCCATTGATGTGGTTGAACTATATGCATGGGGTCACTTAGCATCGCAGCTCATATACAAAGCTCGCCATAGACCAAAAAAAGCCTTACCTCGCTTGTCACCTTGCCTCCAAATAGCCATCCTGCACCACGTGGGCTCACAGCCCAAGTATCAATATCTTCTGGATCCGACCACATCAAATCGCAAAACGACCCTTCATGTGGAATTTCTTGGGCACGGTGGATGGTACGAATTTGATCCAAAGTCTTGACATCTGGCGAGAGACCTCCATGAACACATAATACGGAGCCATCAATGATCTATCATCACATGGTCAATAAAGGATATCAATTACCATCCCTTTTACTTACAGCTGCAATCGTCAAATAATCGAATACAGAGCAACAATACTTCCACACGTTCGCATTGCCATATTTTGCTTGACACTCATCTACCCAACACAAGTAGATGTATTAGCACACCTATTTTGCCCTATTCACCATCCCTCTTTTGCTTACCATAAAATCCATAGACTTGAGTGATTTGACGACTCTCGTGGTTTCCTCGTAACAAAGTGATCTTGTGTGGATAGCTATGACGATCCAATTATTAGACCAAATCAAAATGATGCATGTATAACCTTACCGAGCCTTTAATGCCATGAGCAATGTAAACGTCTCCAAGCTGAAGTAGCCCCGATCCACAAAATCACCCTATTGTTGACCTGGTAAGAGATCCAATCCATATATCCCCACATCCATATGCAACTTACCATAAAGATATAGTTGGTTTCCTCAATGTCGCCACCAACACGAAATAATTCAAGCAAGTCATAGAATTGGCCTAATGATTTGTGTGTGTGTGAGCTACAATACAATGACCCACCACCATAGACCATATCCATGTTGTATATGCTCAGCACATCCGGTATCGCCGATCCGTGCACTCCGTATGGCTCTCCGAGCCTCGCCCATACATATCACCAAGGCAACCTTTACTTACCATGGATATCACCACACACGGTTACAGGCGACTGTACAGGCTGAATGTTGGATTCCTCCATTAGCAATTCCTTGACCTAACCCATGGAGATCGAATGAGCTTGCCAAGCCGGAGAATTTTGCCGTAGAATGTAGCTACTCAATATTTACCATCTCGCACAGTTGCTTAATGTCGTGCTCCGGAAGATACTCGCATTTGCGAACAGTTTCAAGCCATTCATCCGGGTTGCCCATTGCTGCACTGCTAGCAGATAAAGAAAAAGAGAAAAGAGGAGAGAGAAAGAGAGAGAGAGAGAGATAACACGCACTCTACCTTCAACACACGACCCACAACCACTTCCCGCCAGCGGTGGTAGTGGCGACGACTTGAGAAACCACGCCACCCATACACCCACACACACACACCATGGCTACCTATACTCACTACTACTACCACCCACACACATACACCTAGAAGCGCGTATTGATTTATATTCGCGTACGCTACACACATCTTTATCGTTATTAAATGTAATACCATTCCCCTTCTCTGGGATGAACCTTGTGTACTATTCCAGTGATCGGGATGGAAATAAGGAGACAATGAGGATCACCAGAACAAACAATGAACATGCTCCTTAATTTTACACGTGATCATTAAAGTTCTACTTATCTTCTATACGCATTGTGCTATCAATGACCACCATTCCAACGCCTTTTCTAACGTATCTACCCATAATATGGTTGCTGATGTGATGTCAAGTATTGACATCATAAGAAGGATCTGATTTCAATGCAATTGCTATAAGCATCGATAGTGGCATCCTCTGCCTTATCCACCAATTCCATAGAGTATATCATTCAACTCATCCACTTACATACACCCAATGGGGTTTTTATTACCTTGTTGTCTCATGCCCGACAAGGCTCCAAAGTATCCAGACAACTCGCGAGACATCATTATACACCATTCAGCTTTGCATTACATTACACGCATATACCATTCAATGATCCTTGTCTTTTTATTTGATCATCGTATACTAGGTAGTACATTGTTGATGTTGTTGTCAAATGAAAGATAAGACGAGAGACTAAGTCTTTGAAAAAGACGCTAGTGAGCTTAGGATTTTGCATTGGTGACATGGTGTCCCCAAGGCTGCTGGATAGTGCTCATGGCCTGTTCCTCTTTGATAATGACACTTGTATAGGTAGTTTGGCGAGGGTAATCTGCCATCAAGGTCGTGAGCTGAATTTCGGTGCAACAATGAAAAGACGCGCGCGCATGATAACCCCTCTTTGTTGTTCAAAAATGCCACTCGAAAACGCTATCGAACACATTCTCGTCCAATCCAGCACATGCGCTTCTATCAAACTGAAGGACGGCTCGCCTAGCATCCCTGATCAACGTCAACCTCTTGCTGCTTCCAATCTCATGCGGGACGCCGATATTGACGAATGCAAAGTCTTCCATGTGAGCAACAATGAACACGACGTCAAGTAAGTAAGGAATGGCTGTACGCTAGACGCAAATGAACACCCCATTCATTCGCCTTCAAGGAGATACACAGAAGCAGTTCGCAATACATCGGCTAGCTCGTCTGTACAAACAGTGGAACGCCTATTGACAGCCCTGGCAGCACTTAACAAAATATGGTATGTATGTGTGTGTGTGTGTGTGTGTGTGTACGTACCTTGCATGTGTAGGAACATGTGTGTAACGGATTTGCTTTAGTATGATTCCTGATATTGCTGCTGCTATGGATGAAGCTCAAGAGGAGTATGGCTCAAGGGACGCTAATATCCAGTTTCTCAGGACCAGTTGTGATGAGGTATGTAATGCAAAGAAGGACACTGTGGAGATATGGAAAAGATGCACGTTTGAGCACGGCCAATGAAGGATGGGAGGGGGGTTTTGGAAAGGGGGCATTGTGTGATTTAGGAGGCACGCGTATACTCACTTGCTCGAATTGTAGATCAGGGTGGATATGGAACAGATCTCTCGTGCAAACAATGCCCACCAATCCAAGGAAAAGCAGAAAATGGAAAATCAGCGGTTGAAGAAGGTTCGTGTGAAAGGTACACTATTTGGCGGTATCAGAACGCTGATCCCTTGTTGTATTGCTAGATACCCAGACATGATGTTGATCACCAACGACAGCAGGTAAAGCTTATGGCATGAGAATGGAGCATCACGCACAGCGGCTAATTTTTATCGTTGTTACCTTGCACAGGAAGAAAGCGATTTGGAGCGTGCTATTGCTTTGAAGGAACGCGAGTTGGAGAACTATAGTAAGTGGTCATATCCGATCTTACCCCCTGGGAAGTGAATAGGATTAACATGGATGTTGGTATTAGGACGCGAGAGCGGACGGCAGCGACAAAGGATATCAGAAGCAGAAAAAGAGCTTGACGAGAATCAGGAAAGCATGGAGATCGACCAAACAAGCCCATCCGTGACACTTCAGGACACTATTCGTGATCGGCTATACATGAATAATGATTATGCTGCAAGCTTAGAGTATGTATGGAAATGCATTTGAGAAAACAAGGAATTAATGGTTTGCATTAGGGCTGCACGACATGAACTCGTCAATCAAATTTTGTCTGATCGCGTGTCGGGAGTGGATCCTGAGAGGAAAGTTATGGCCAAAGTCATCGACATACTTCAAAGCCAGCATGACCATTGCATGCCCCTACAAGATCTACGCGCATCGGTTTCGGATCTCGTTGCATCACTTGGTTTGCGAGAAGGAGCAGGATCACAAGCCATCTACAAGCTGAGCGTGAATAGCTTAGTGTACATTGATCGTAGCGATCCGGATGCAGCTCTAGTGAAGCTTCAATAATAAGATGATGATCGGCTTTGTGTATATACCAAACAATTGCGTGTGGTGAGGATCTCATTCCTGTTCGGCGTTGAGTCAATAATTGGCAAAGGCTGGTGTATCTCGGATGTGGGGAAATTCAAACGTGGATTGGCGGGTTACAATTGAAATAGGTAAATGGGATCATTGTATATTCAGTACCTTGCATTGATGAAGATCGGCTTTGTTTGCCATCATCCATTGCTCAAACTTTGAATATTGGTGGTGAACATGTGCAATGGTAACGTATAAGGTTGGTGGCCAAGTATGTTATGGATCATGAAAATTCATGCACTGTTCATGATACTAGGTAAACATGAGCAAAAATAGAATTGCAAGGAAGCGTCGATCCCGAACTTTAAATGACAGGGGCTGATACGATCGAGAGCCTATACGAAATACAATTGCGCAAGTAGGCAATCACTTACGTTTGGAAAATCATGGTTTTGCTTGCACACTTTTTGACATCAGCATTCATGTAGGCATCCGTCATTGTATCCAATGTATATGCGACATGAGGCCGAAGGAGCTTTGTGTATTGGATAGGTGATAGGGTGCATGAACGTTTCAGGATATTATGCATCAGGGGTAAAGGAATAAGCATTCGGATACTAATGCACAGGGGTGCGTTAAACGTGGAAGTAGGGCTGCTGATACACATATTCATAGAGTGGAAGTCGCTTATTGCCTCTAGGAAACTATTTTGGCTCTTGGCATCCATAGCTTGGGCACACACGCTATAGGACTTTTTCTGGTTAGCACACATTTGGACAAAATGATCGCCCACCACATTACCGATATTCATTTTATTTTCTGCACTATGTATCTTAGGTCGCCTTCTAGGGGGATATCCTTGAAAGCTGGTATTAGAGATTGCACATTGTTGATATTGGCATTGAGCCGTTCGCATGAATTACTTTGTATAAATACCAGACCGATCATCAATGTCGAAGAATCCAACAACAACAACAACAACTTCTCTCACTCTTTTACTCCTACCCAGCTCTCTCACTCAAGCTCTCTTTGATTCATCAAGATGCGTTCCTCATTCCTTTCTTTGACTGCTATCGTTTGCATCATTGCAGGTGCTCATTCGATTCCTTTGCCTGCACCTCATGGTGGTGATATTGGCTCGACTGTTAATGGCATCCTCGGTGGTGGCGGTGATTCTTCTGCATCGGCTAATGGTGATGTCTCAGCTGGTGGAAGCACTTCAGCCGGTATCAATGGTGATGGTTCAGCATCTATTGGTGGTGATGATAGCGCCAATGGCTCCTCTTCTGGTGAGGGTGATCAATCCAACAAGGATGTGACATCCGGCAATGGCGATTCATCTGCATCGGCTAATGGTGATGTCTCAGCTGGTGGAAGCTCTTCAGCCGGTATCAATGGCGATGGTTCAGCATCTATTGATGGTGATGATAGCGCCAATGGCTCCTCTTCTGGTGATGGTGGTGATCAATCCGACAAGGAGAAATCATCTGGCAAGGGCAATTCTTCTGCATCGGCCAATGGCGATGTCCCCGTTGGTGGAGGCTCTTCAACCGATATCAATGGCGATGGTTCAGCATCTATTGGTGGTAGCAGCAGCAGCTCTTCATCTGGTAACGGTGATGGTTCGGCATCTATTGGTGATAGTGGTAGCGGCTCTTCATCTGCTGGTGGTGATAAGTCTGACAAGGATGAATCTTCGGGTAATCATTCTGGATCTCATGATGGCAACAATGGCTCCAACAATGGTAGCGAAGGCAACGAAGGATCCAACAATGGCAACAATGATGGCAGCAATGGCAGCAATGGATCCAACAATGGTAACAATGGCAACAATGGCAGCAATGGATCCAACAATGGTAGCGAAGGCAACGAAGGATCCAACAATGGCAACAATGATGGCAGCAATGGCAGCAATGGCAGCAATGGATCCAACAATGGATCCAACAATGGTAACAATGGCAGCAATGGGTCCAACAATGGTAACAATGGCAACAACGGCAACAATGGCAACGAAGGATCCAACAATGGCAACAATGGCAACGATGGATCCAACAATGGCAACAATGATGGCAACAATGGCAGCAATGGATCCAACAATGGCAACGAAGGCAACGAAGGATCCAGCAACGGCAACAATGGATCCAACAATGGCAACAATGGATCCAACAATGGCAACAATGATGGCAACAATGGCAGCAATGGATCCAACAATGGCAACGAAGGCAACGAAGGATCCAGCAACGGCAACAATGGATCCAACAATGGCAACAATGGATCCAACAATGGTAACAATGGCAACAATGGCAACGAAGGATCCAACAATGGCAACAATGATGGCAACAATGGATCCGGTGATTCATCAAGCTCTGGTGATCAATCCACATCAGGCGATGGTTCAAGCTCTAACATTGCCGACGCTGCAACCGGTATTGTTGGCGGTCTTACAGGCGGTAGTGGTAATGGCTCTTCCGGTGATGAGCAAGGTTCCGGCTCTGGTATTACTGATACTGCAGGTGGTGTTATTGGCGGCCTTACAGGAAGCGTTGATGGTTCTTCAGGCTCTGGTTCTTCTGGTGATGCCAATGGTTCAGGCTCTTCTGGTGATGCCAATGGCTCTGGTTCTACTAGTGATGTCAATGGCTCTGGTTCTACTAGTGATGCAAGTGGCTCCGCCTCTTCTGGTGATGCATCTGGATCTGCCACAGCTGATGTTGGTGGCATCACTTCTGGTCTTACTGGTGGAAGCGGTTTGGACTTATCTGGTATCCTTGGTTCCTCTCAAAAGGTGCCAGCTAAGGATATCCTCGAGAAGATTGTCAAGAAGATTCAACCCCACTTGGAGTTTACAAAGAGCTTAGCTGATTGCCTTGCCAAAAAGCTCGGTGTTGAAGTTGACCAAACCATCAAGCCAAGCGAATTTGCTAGCCAAGCTGGTATGGACAACGCACAAATCGGCCAAACGATTAGCCAATTCTTGCAACAAAAGTATGGTGCCGATGCTAGTGTTAGCCACTAAATAGTACTTTGTGATCCCACATTCCCCACTACCCCTTCCCCATTATCTCAATGTATCGAATTGTTGTTGTGCCCATAGATGCATATTGTTCTTTTGCCTGAGTAAAGCAAGCTTTGAAATCTGAAATTTGTTGTTGTGTTTATGACTTTCGCTCTTATCTCGAGCACCATCATGTAGCCATTTCTTTACTTGGCTACAAGCTAATACATGCAACACATGATCGAAGGTATCTTGCTTCATAAAGCAGTACAAGGTATTATTAAAGCTGGCTATGTATGCTTATATGTACACCTCACATTTGGTAAGCAGCAGTTGATTAATACCATTAAAGACTTGAATACCTTGTTATTATACCCACCACTACTTAAGGTATGTATTGCTTCCTCCCCCCTAGCACCGTTCTATGATCGCCCATAAACATGGAATATGGTATCACTCAACCACAAATACAACGAGGCACGTCAGCTGCATCTTTGATTGTCGTTATTTTTATGCCGCAGTAGGTTTCGATCCACGATACGCCTCTCGGATGTTGACCAAGAATGTAAAGGAGGCGAGAAATGATGACCAAAATTGAGCATGGGATTGATCATCCACGGAGTTCATTTGAGAGACACAATACGTTCTTTATCCCAATTCGCCAACGTTGCCGATATGCAATTCTTTGTATTGATACATTCTTTGTGATTATATACCCAGATTGATTATGTTCTAGATGAGCCATAACATGTAATTGAAATAAAGAATTGTATCGACAAGAAGGAGGGGATCCTGACACATGATGCATAAGCATGCACGCCTGCTTGTATTGCTTTTGTCAACTCCTGCAGCAGCACATGGCAAAGGCGATTCTGTTGATCTGACTTTGGTGTCCTCGTTTGGCATACAACGGTGTTTGAATGATACGGTGCTTGCATTAGGGACGTTGCATCATACAAGCTGATGTGCGGAGAACCTTGCTGTAAGCTCCTTCCTCCTAGAGCATCGCACACCAGCTCGTCCGTGCAAACCGATTCCTTGCTCCTTTCATGAAATTCGCATGCAATACTATCAATCGAGTAAGACGTAGGATGGTGTATGTAGATGAGGCGTTCTTTTGATACCAACATTACCCTCCCACCAATCGGATTTAAGTCGATAGCATTTTCCAGGTTATGCTGATCCAAACTCTTGATATAGATTAATCATGTAATATGGGTGTATTAACATCATTGCATGTAGGATGATCCCATACTGGTATGTGTGTATTATCCACAGTAGGAAGATCACTCCTTCGTGACATAGAAGCAAGCAAGCAATAATGTGTGTTAACCATTTATTGTCCTCGTCCTCGTTATTTCCATATGCACAGTATTATTATAGGAGGATCCGCAAGCACGTAATAAGATTATCTATGATCATGGAAACGTCGACGTCCAAACACAAAGAGAGGAGTACAAGCGATTGAATGTGTGAATTGCTTCCCAAAGAGGAAAAAGGGGAGTATGCGTGCTTTTGGGAGAGATGTCAAGGTACCTCCTTTCGCTGGACTAATATCTTTTGCAGTGCATGGGAGGGGGATTGTTGTTCGATAAGGGTAAAGCCATCAGATTTCTATACAAGGCAACTTCATTACTTGTCAAGGAGATGAAGCAAATACGATGTCAAAAGACATCAGGGATAACGGGACCATATGGTAAAACGATATATAAAAGCGCCAATGCTGGGCATAAAGAATTTTATAAACATCAACTTACTTCTACATCTTATTCAAGCCATAATGCGCTCCCTTACTTTCGTTTTCATCGCAACTCTCTCTTTCGTGATCAACATCCAAGCCTCTCCTTTACCTGTTGGAGACAAGTTGTTGGGTGGTTTGTCTGATCCTCTCAATAAGGCGCAACACGCTGTAGAGTCAGCTCTTATTTCAACTCCTGCTGGTAAAGCTCCTTTGGCTGGTTTACGTGTTGCCCAAGACAACCTCGAGAGAGGCAGTGGTGTACACGCTCTTGGTGGCAATAAGGCCAAACTTGGTGAAACGGTTGGTGTAGGCGAACCTACTGCAGTTAGCGACAAATTCGCATCCGCCGCAAAAACAGGTGGTCAAACAACAACAGGAACCGTTGGCGAATCCGTTAAAAACAGTGATGAGCGCACTTAAAAGCGATTCACCCAACCTCCAATGATGCCGCGCAAACATTGGTCCCCACCAAGCAATGATACCAGCTAGTAGAACCATTCCTCCTATTACACTATTAGTCCCTCTTCCACTCGTTATTTCTTTGTTTCAATTTTCATCTATTTTTTGTATTTCATTCATGGTCTGCTTAAATGAATCGGCTTCTTTGATTGAAACTCTATTTACTTCCTTGATAACTGTTCGCTTCACTCGTAAATTTGATTTCTCGTTGAATGGCTTAACACGACCTATGATGGAGTGATGGTTTTACAATAAGCTTACGTGTTTTTGAAACCACTACAATCTCATAGTATTCATCTTTAAAGGAGCCTGAAACCGTTTGTCACCCATATTTATAATAAGGGACCATCTCTCTAATAAGCTGTCCTGCAACAGCGTTCAGGGCAGCGAACAAATCAATTCAACATTGGTTCCCACTTACTTGATTCCCCTCTTCCACTACCAGCATACTTCCCTCTTCCTCCCATTCTCGACTGTTGGTGCATTCAAGTACAACTACCACCTGCGAACCATTGTCCTGCTTCCATCCATCATGTCAACCCTACACTTGGCTTGATCCGATTGTCTTTGACTGAATGGCGTGGTGTCCACAGCCTTCTTGTCACTCTTCTACAACACACGCCTTCTTGAAAGTACATTGTCTTGCACACTCCTCTGTCACAACCATTCGTAACAGCAGCTGCCATTAGCAAGGCCTTTACTCCATTGTCTCAAACAGCATCCACAACCCTGTCATTCTACTACAACACACGCTTTCTTGCAAACTTCTCTACCACGACCAAACGTTACAGCAACAGCAGCTATCATGAAGGTCTTTATTTCATTGTCTCGAACAGCGTTCTGTATATGCAGCACTGCCTTGCCGTCTTTTTGACATGAACAGCAGATAGCCAATGTATGGGAGTCGCGTTATTTACCTATGGCAACTTGCTTTGATACTTACGGATACCAATGGACGATCCATATCAGCTACCAAATACACGGCAATACAAGCAATTCTTCGTCTGGTTGAGCAGTGATGAAAACTGACCAAGAAAGAGATGGACCCACAAGTGGATGGAGAAGGAAGCATGCTGCGATCACGCGGCTCTTTTCCACCAACAATTGGATTTGCAATGGTTATGGAGGGAGGGAGCTATGCAATCAAGTGCAGGGCTGGTGAATCATGGGACGTTGCTTTGGTTACTTGACGCGTCGTCGGCAGGAAGGATGGATCCTACCACGTGGATACGGGTAAGGATGATGATGAATTGGATGGAATTGGCAAAAGGGCTTGTATCTTTGACGAATGGTGTTTTACAGCCATGGATGGATGATATTGGAGTACTCGATTCAATGCACGCAGCAGCTACTTTGCAATCATGGATGAAGGATGATTATGACGGCAGCAACCAAGAATGCAATGACATCATTATCCCCGTGGCTTCTATGTGATTCACCCCTCGTATCTTTGCAATGCTGTTCCTTCATCCTATTTACTTGATAGATACCAACACTACTATATGCCATTCTTCACCTTTGTCATTGAATGAAAATTGGATTTAACATAATATTGGGGGTATCATGTATCAGCACGTATGGGCAAGATGTGGATCACATGGATGGTTTCTGGTTTGAAAGAGGGAATAGAAATGGGAGGTCGTAAAGTGAGGTTGGATCACTGACATCGTCGTATCGCGATGCGTTTGTTCTTTTGCCACAACATTTTATGACTTCATTGAAGCTTTCTAGTTCACATGTTAATAGTAGAAAAAATGCAGTGGCTACTCTCTAACGATTGTATTGCAAATATAACTAATTTGAGAGCGATAATGCCCAACATTTGCTTGTTACAGGGCATGGTATTCATTGTGAGCTTAATGCATTACATACAACCTCCAAAAAGAATGAGCTGTTATACAATACGGCATGAGTACACGAATACACCATGCTTACCTATGTCAGTCCTCAGCTAACACTATCCCGTGCATCCTTATATAAGAAAGAATCATGCAATACGGCCATCATGGGCGGACCTTACTATAGGCAGTAGGGGAAGGATCAATCATGCATTTCTTCACCAATAGGATTGATCCCTCAAGATGGCTCAGTTACACAAACACGTCCCTGTGCATGTTTTGCTCTCTCAAGGTCTGGCTAATTCACAATGAACAAAGACCACTTTTCATATAGCACCATGGGTACATCATATGTAAAACATAAAGGTGCCTGTAGCTCTAAACTTTACAATCAAACCTGGGGTCTTTAATAGAACAGAGTTGCTCGGCGGGGTTAAAGGAATCATGTGTGGTAGTTTCACGATCGAGGTGGCCAATCCCAGATTTCGCAAATGTCGCCCACCAGCCAAAATGGACTCGGGTCGACCTCTTGAATTTTTTTTCGACGACGAGCAAAAATATTTTTTGGCTGGTAGCGACATTGGGTGAATCTGGGAATGGCCGCGATGAACTTCATACTTTGACACAAGGTGCAGTTGTCCAAGCCGAGCACATTGCTCTATTCAAAACCCTACATTTCATTGTAAAGTTTGGAGATACAGGCACCTTTATGTTTGTAAGCGTGATGCTATATGAGAAGTGGTCTTTGTTTAATGTAAAGTAGCTAGACCCTGACGGAGCAAAAGATGCAGAGGGACGTGTTTGAGTAACTCAGCTACTTTGCATGACTAGAAGGATGGAAGGATGATACTGTATACTATTGACAATATCCCATACATTGCGAGCTAACAGCCATTTCCTCACAATTGGCAACGTTGCCCGTTCTATGACAGTGGAACGATGCTCCTGCTTCAGACATTCATTTCCATGATTTGATTATGTTGATCCGAGTTGATTTGACCGAGATACAGCCAAAGAGGGATTACATCAATCCACACATCTAACCATGCTCTATGTTGCTTAACTGAAGTAACCTTGTATGAGCGTAGCTCAGCCAAATCAACTCGGATCAAGACCATCCAATCATGGAAATGAATGTCTGGAGCAGGAGAATCGCTCACATGTCATAGGGTGGACAACAGTGCCGATTGCGAGGAAATAGCTGATAGCTCGCAAGATATGGACCATTGTCAATGGAATACAGTATCATCCTTCCATCCTTCTAGTCATGCAAAGTAGCTGAGTTACACAAAGACGTCCCTCTGCGTCTTTTGCTCTGCCAGGGTCCAGCGACTTGACAATGAACAAAGACCACTTCTCATATAGCATCACGCTTACATCATATATAAAGCATAAAGGTTCTCGTATCTCTAAACTTTACAATCAAACCTGGGGTCTTTAATAGAGCAGAGTTGCTCGGCGGGGTCAAAGCGATCTTGTGTCAAAGTATGAAGTTCATCGTGGCCATTCCCAGATTCACCATGTCGCCACCAGCCAAAAAATATTTTTG
Organism: Lichtheimia ornata; assembly: GCF_029851405.1. Lineage (NCBI taxonomy): Eukaryota > Fungi > Mucoromycota > Mucoromycetes > Mucorales > Lichtheimiaceae > Lichtheimia > Lichtheimia ornata. The sequence continues at coordinate 1,017,880 of NW_026695321.1, forward strand.
CTCGTCGTCGAAAAAAATTCAAGAGGTCGACCCGAATCCAATTTGGCTGGTGGCGACATGGTGAATCTGGGATTGGCCACCTCGATCGTGAAACAACCACACAAGATTCCTTTGGCCCGGCCGAGCAACTTTGTTCTATCAAAAACCCCACGTTTGATTGTGAAGTTTTGAGATACAGGCACCTTTATGTTTTACATATGCTGTAAGCGTGATGCTATATGAAGAGTGGTCTTTGTTTAATGTAAAGTAGCTTGACCTTGGAGAGCCAAAGACAGAAAGACCTCTTTGTGTAACCCAGCCGATTTGCATGACTGGAAGGGTCAACGAATGGTATGCTATACACTATTCAGTAACAGCTCATCATTGGAAGCTAATACCCACTTCCTCCCTTTCACCGTTGTTTCCCAAACCAATGCATGTGGACGGTTGTCCTGCTCCAGACCATCGTCGCCATCACTCAAGTTTCTTGATCCGAGTGGATTTGGTTGAGTTACGCTCAAGCACAGAAGTATCATCCTTTTCAGAAGAATCATTTTGCAGTTATTTGTAAACTGCCGCTTGATAGCCTTTTCCTCCCATTCCCCATTGTTGCCCAATCCAATGCATACGACGATTGTCCTGCTTCAGCTCAACACTTCCATCATTCAACTTTCTTGATACGAGAGGATCTGGATGAGAACGCTCAAACAAAGAAATGTCATCATCCAACACCAAAGAAATCTACTTGAACTCCACCTCTTCCACTCCCATCTTCTTGCCACTTCTTCCCATTCTCACTGTTGCCCCATTCAAGTACAACTACGGCCTACGAACGATTGTCCTGCTTCAACCCATCATGCCAATCCTACAACCCTCTTGATCCAGAAGCCTTTGACTGAATGACAAGTCCATGGCGTGTACGCGGTCTTCTTGTCACTCTGCTACAACACACGCATTCCTTGATGCTACACATTGTCTTGCACACTCCTCTGCCACAACCAACCGTAACAACGTTCATTGCAGCAGTTGCCATTACTTCATTGCCTCAAACAGCGTTTCTACTTGCAGCATCTTGCCTTACAGCCTTTTTCCAAGTGGACAGCAGATAGCCATTGTATAGAAGCAGCTTTATTTACGTGTATGTAGCAATTTGCATCAATACATACGAGCTTCCTATGGATATGGATATGAATACTGTATGGGTTTGATACATGGGATGGAAGGAATTGGGTATATACAACACGTGGGAAGGGGCGTATCCATTGTCAATTTGATTGACCATCCTGCAACCAGCTATCGTACTTTACACGCTATACCATGGCAACTAATCATTTGTGCAACCTGTCAATGAAGGTACAGCCATCATCATCCTATCTCCATATTCTGATACACATGCCATCATGAATACATTTGCCGCCACACATCAAGTGCTACCTCACGTCCATCCATTCACCTTTGCACAGTGCACTTTACCCTCTCCATCTCGTATCCCTTCTGTCTCTTGTGGATGATATTGGATTAAAAGGTTTCTTATTGACACGATATTGCTTTGGACAATCATTTCGAAGTTTCCTTTTTCCTAAGTTCGACTTTACCGTTTGTGGGTATTTGAGGGACTATGTTATAGAGAGATCTATGCAGGATTGTAGACGTATGATTACTTGTGAATGGTGTGATAAAGAGGAAGGGTCTGATTGATCCGCCATTGTGTCTTGAACAAAGACTTTATGTCACAGTATAACTCGCTACCCTTTCTTTTGTAATTGGATCTTGCTAACAACGTCGTAACACACGTTCCTTTATTAACATACGGTGGGAGATGGGAGGATGGTCTAGTATGCTTCCGGCTTTGACAGAGGACGCGATAACCACATGTATAGATAATGCTCAACTTCCTTTGTATCCAAATTTATTATCGGTATGATACTGTAATAATTAGATCTTTGCATGCAGAGAATCGAGTTCATAATCCTTATCCATATTCGCAATCTGGTATGCAGCAACCATAGGAGTCACTACAATATAGAACAAAGAACAGCAACATACAACGGGTTATTTATGCATGTCAATCTTCTCTCAAGCAAACCTTACCGGAGACATAGCGATTTTGTAATGCCCAGGCATCCGTGTTGGAATCTGGATCAGCTGGATGGCTCATGCTCTTGATATCAGGTGCAAAGTGGAAGATGGTCTTTCCTGGTTCGTGGCCTTCAGCTTCACTGCGTACGCTTTGCTCAACCATTTCTCCTGATGCATCGCTCGTGGTTGCCGCATCACTTATCATTTTATCCTTGAGTGGGCGGAAAAGGCTTCCATAACTTGTGGTGTGGAAATGTGTCAATCGTACAGGGCGTAATTCATCCACCAATGGCACGTTCACATTGAATAAGCCGTGTGCAGGCCACATGTCCTTCTGATACAAGTGTTGGATCACATTCGAAGCTATGAAGATAGATTAAGGATATGATTGATCGCCAAATGTATTGAGATACTTACCCATTTGACATGCACATTCGATTTTGTTCTTGGCAAAGTCTCGTGAAAAGAATGCAAACGACAAGGCAATCGCTTTCTTTTGGCTCATGACAGCTTCACTAGAAAGAATTCGACAATGTCAATAGGTAAGCTCCTCTGAGGAGAACATTTCTCACCACTTACAGTGCAGCTCCAATGGTACCTGACGACAAGGTGTAAATGCTGCCAAAAGGACATGAGTTTGTATAGGATGGATTGCAAAAATGATCCTCACTTACTTTGCCGAGTTTCGTCCAAAATTAGGACCTCCAATGACCAAGTCAAATTGCTCATCCTTGAAGATGTGATGCAGGGCAATGTTGATGCAAGTGGCAGGTGTAGCACTAAGCTAAATCATGCAGCGTATACGTCCTCATGTCAGGCACATTCCACTATATCATACAATCCTAATCAACGCTTACCAGGACAATATCATATGGTGCTTGTCTATGATAGCTACGTTCGCCTGTTTCTCGGTGGTAGTAACTCATTTCAACGTGCTCTTTTATCATGAACGACTTGGAGATCCACGACTTTTGGGAATCGGGGAGACATACTCTATTGCTTTCATTTAGTCGCTTACAAGAAACCTATACAAGATGCGGCATTCTTACTTGACATCCCAACCAAGGCTTTCCAAATGCTCAATGAAGGGTAGAATGAACGGCGATTCTTCGTGACAAGGAGGACCTATGCAAGAGCAAGAAGTCAGTATCAAGGATGTAGATGGGCAAGGAGCATATACCATCATCATTTGATATCAACACCTTCAAAGGTCTAGCCGACATGATTCGAGTGCACAAAGAGAAGAAAGAGATAGCTTCTTAGATATCCATGTCATTCACGCATTGTATTCAAGCAACACCCACACTCACACTCACACAGCATGCCACTCCGCGGAATGATGACTCATACGCAAATAGTATCATAGATGAGAAAAAGCACATTGTTTCTTGTATTATCTTTATAAAGAGAGATATCAAATAGATTAGCTAATTGAAGGGGTAAAAAAAGAGATAGCGAATGGTGTATATAGGATTGAAAAGCAACAAGGGGGTGGGGAGACAAGAGGCCTGATGCAGTGTGCCCTGGGTGGTTTAGCATGCACAAGCAGAGGACTCTGCATTGCTTGAGCTCAAATTGACCTTTTGCACTATAAGCATGTTAATAGATGAATGATGATTATGATGGTAATAACAAAGCACTTACTCTGATCCTTTTGCTCGTTGCCATGTGAATCAATACCAGGCAAGTTTTGTGCAATCTTTCTAAAGAGAGGTTTGACCTGCAAGGAAATCATGGGTTGTTAGATGCATCTGACTTGGTAAACAACATCCCACCATGCATCAACGTACATTGTGGCCAGCTTTAGCGCTCGTTTCAATAAACATGACATTCAACTCTTTGGCACGTCGTTCGCCTTCCTCGGTCGTCACCTCACTAACATTAGGGCTTAGTCTTAAACCTTGTTTTGCTTGTATCGACATGTGTGACACAATAACAACATACCGTTTTTCATTCAAATCCGTCTTGTTGCCCACAAGCACAACAATAACTTGATCACCACGCTCAGCTCGTACATCATCAATCCATCGTGTAGTATTCACAAATGATTCACGGTCTACAAGGAATAGGGATAATGAGTCTTATGATATTACCAAGGTCCATTGCCAGATGTCAACTTACTTGAGATATCGTAAACAATCACTGCCACAGATGAGTCCCTGGATAATCATGATATTAAGCATGCTTGCTCGTTCAAAAAGTTGCCTGTAGTCGCTTTACCTAATGTAACTCGGAATCAAGCTACGGAAGCGTTCCTGAAATGATTGGGTGAGTCGCTGGTTTCAATGTCAGGTGGAAAAGTTGCTTTTGTACCTGGCCAGCTGTATCCCATAGCTGCAAGCGAACAGTCTTGTCCTCCAAATACATGGTCTTTGACAAAAAGTCGATACCGATAGTTGCCTAGGAACAGATATCAGTGAGTAAAAAAGGATCCTACACATGCATCTTATTGCTCTTCCAACGTATCACCAAAGACGACGTATCCATGCCACTCACCTGGTACGTGTTATCAAAAGAGTCATACATGAATCTCGTAATGAGCGATGTCTTGCCAACTAGTAGTTTGAAATGCGTTCGTCAGTGGTGGTTACCAAGGCCATATCACAACACAAGCAAACATGACAGGGTCATTTACCACTTTGCTCGCCAAGGAACACCAACTTGTACTTTCTCAAAGGGCTTGTGAATTCAGGGCTTGTCATGGCTGATTGTGAAGAGTATGTAGTGAACAGGTGAGAAAAAGAAAGACCAAAGAGAAAGAAAGAGTTGGCGGAGCTGTTCTTTTTGTGTGTGTAGCAAGCGTGATAGCAATGTACGACGATGCAAGAAGAGGTTTATACATACGTCAAGCATTAACGTGTATCCACGTGTTGTTAGAAATGCATGTCCCCTGGCAACCCTTGTTAGTCTCCAAGGGGATATCCCTTTGGTGTATATTTGTATCAGTAACCCGCCATGTTTTGCTTGAATAAAGAAAAGCCATGTTGTTTTCGGATGCGGATACGGATAACGGCGGAACATAAGTTGTATGTGTTGCAATGGAATTACCAAAAGAAGATCTCATGTGATACACGAACACCGGAACAACAACGGATCAAAAGAACGCCATCACCGGACATAATCTCATTGTTCCTTTCTCTCTTTCTTTGCAATACAATGATAGCTTTCACATTGTTCACTCTTTTTTTGTCAAGGATACTGCTTTACATTTCATTTGATACCATTTTTTACTTTCAATCCCACCTTTCATATGGATACCCATTATGGCGGTGGTAGTCGTAGAGCTAAAGACCGCTTTTAATGCTCTTCTTCTCTCCTCGTCATCCATATCTTCACCAAAATTTTCACTTTTTTCATCATTCAGTTACACAATCATGATGTCAGGGTATGGCAAACGATACATTGCATGTATATTATTATAGCTTGTAGTAGAGGGAGTCAAACAACAACAGTAGTAACTATGTTACGTCTAATAGCTAAGATTGATCTTATTGTTGGGATGATGATGCAGCATCGCCACCAGCAGCTTCAAGAGCTTTGGCCTTGTCGGCACCCAAAACCTTCTCAACCGTTTCCTTGACGATTTGGACAATGCATCCAACTTCCAAGCCAAGCTTTTGTGCAAGGTCGTTAACGGCACCTAATGCACCACCGAGAATACGATCAGCGAGCTTGTCAGCACCAAGAGCGCTGAGGATATCAGCAACCAATTCATCGACTTGTCCGGTGGTATTGGAAAGGCCTGGATACAAGGATTCAACCAAGCTTTGAACAACACCCTTGGGGGATGTGACCGAGGGATCAACAGTAGGGTATCCATTAGGACCAGCAGGAGCAGGATTCTTGCAACCGCCTAAAGCAGAGGTAGCACCAGCAACGCCGTTGCCATCAACAGCTGACAAGGCACCATCCAAAGCACCTGATTGAGCAGTGGGAGCAGCTTGAGCAGTGGCAACAAAGCAAGCAATGGCAGCGAGAGAGATAGTAGTGAAGCGCATGATGTTGATTTATAAAGAAGAGATCTGTATGTATGTGTGAGGATAATGAAAAACGAGAGCTGAAAAGCTGCCTAGTATTTATACACATCCTCTACCAACCTTCTTGAACCTTGCTTGTGGCATCAACAGGAAGCCAACAATTACTCCCTATTACACTAAACGACATTTCAACTCGGCCACCCGTATTTGCTTTGCCGCTGTACCAGCACATAGCATTGATCGATTGATTTACCCCTTGAAAATCACATCTCAGCAGAAAGTGTGAGCTTGTATGGAACTGAGTTGCTGGATTGCAGTCTCGAAGGGGTTAAGGAGACAAGCACCTGCGTTTGTCGATTTGACCCAGCAGCCATGCGGGATGCATTACATATTAAACGCATCGCATCTACATCATCATGCGACAACCCCTCCCCGTATTAAAGCAAGGATAGTTGACAAAGCACATTACATGTTCCAAATAGTGAAACAATGGCATCTAATAAAAGTAAACATTCATATGGCACTGGTCAATGTGATATGGGTCCTTTTTTTTTGCTGGTGATGAATCCACAGGCGATCCCTTATCTTTAAATGTTACACTAATTGACTTTCTGTATTATGAACATCCCCTTGTGCACCAAACAACCTGCTGTGTTTCTCGAGGAACACAAGGTTGGCATAACAACCCAGTTAACGAGCTCCCTACTAGCTACACGATGGCTTATCGGTTATCCAACCCAAACTTTTATTCCATCAGATGCATGAAGATGATCGCATCAGCACACGTACAAGGTACCAGAAACGATGACAAGGTTATCACGAAGGTATACATTGTCAACAAACATTATTAAGTGTGTCCACGAGGTGGTAGAAAAACCTTGTTATTACCGATGTCCTCTGAACCCCGAGGGATCATGCTTGGGGTACCATAATACCAACGGCCATCATTGCAGCAATGCAAACTTTCCGGATCCCGATAATAAAGAAGCCCCTGGCGGAGCCGGGTGATTGAGATGATGGCGGTGGCATACAACAAAGAGTCTCCAAAGAACGCACCATGTGGTGTACTGACTAATAGGTAAGCCGTTGAAATGTAACCATCATGCGAGATGTTTGACCAGGATTATGGGCAAATCTAACGGAAGATTATCAAAATTGCTGATACCTTGATATGCTATTATTCAGCATCAATCCATGTTTACCTAAAGTCAAGCATGTCCATTGCCCTTGTTGATGCATGATAATGTGATGCGATTGTTGCTAACAATTGCTAACGAAATGGATTCTTCGATAGCTAGGTGACCATGCGTTATCATAAGCAGCTTTGACTTTTGCACAATGACGTCCAATAAGCACAACCAAAGTAGCCATTCTATTTTGGTGACATCCTTTAATGTCGACTATGTCGAAGGATTGCCATTTTTAAGACATGCATGATAGCACCAAAGATCAGTTACAGCCAACCATGAACCTTCAACAAATTGCAAAGTAAAATAAAGAGCAACAGCTTTTAGCCGAAGGTATACATATGCAACCATATTACTGGAACCAAGAACATGCAAACGTACATATCATAAACACATGAAGATTGATGTAAGGGTATGATCAAAGGTACATTCGTATATTATTATGTCAATAATGGAAAAGTAACAACAGCAGCAACATGTTAAGACTATTATCTAAGCTTGATCTTATTGTTGGGATGATGATGCAGCATCGCCACCAGCAGCTTCAAGAGCCTTGGCTTTGTCGGCACCCAAAACCTTCTCAACCGTTTCCTTGACGATTTGGACAATGCATCCAACTTCCAAGCCAAGCTTTTGTGCAAGGTCGTTAACGGCATCTAATGCACCACCGAGAATACCACCAGCGAGTTTGTCAGCACCAAGAGCGCTGAGGATATCAGCAACCAATTCATCGACTTGTCCGGTGGTATTGGAAAGGCCTGGATACAAGGATTCAACCAAGCTTTGAACAACACCCTTGGGGGATGTGACCGAGGGATCAACAGTAGGGTATCCATTAGGACCAGCAGGAGCGGGATTCTTGCAACCACCTAAAGCAGAGGTAGCACCAGCAACACCGTTGCCATCAACACCTAAAACACGCTTGCCAAGAGCCAAAGGAGCAAGTTGAGGAGGAGGAGCAGCTTGAGCAGTGGCGACAAGGCAGGCAATAGTAGCAAGAGAGATAGCAGTGAAGCGCATGGTTGTGATTATTGAGCAAAGATTTGTATGACTGTGGGGAGGATGATGGTTACCATGGATACCCAAGATGTCGAGTATTTATATACACATCCTCATACAGCATTCTTGTATTTCATCTGGTTTCCATCATACAAGTGATGATTGCATACTCCCTATTGCACTAAACGACATTTCAACTCGGCCACTCGTATTTCTTTGCCGCTGCTAATATGCATGGCATATCATAGAGCGATCACTTACCCCTTGAAAATCACATCTCAGAAAGCGTGAGCTTGTTTGCATGTATGGAACTGAGTTGTTGGATGACAGTCTCAAGGGGTTTAAGGAGACAAACACCTTGCGTGTGTCGATTTGACCCAGCGATAAGGTATTACATGCATGATTACTACACGCATCACATATACATGTAAGGTTCAATCTTAAAGTAAGGTATTTGACAAAGCCATACCTTGTTCTATTTATTGAATAAAGGAAAACAACATAGCATGGGTCTCATTGTGATATGGAAATTCTGGATCATGATCAACAAAAGGGCGATCTATTATCATCTCTGCTGCTGAAAAAATGTCACACAAACTTGTAATTGCATTATGAGCACTACTCCTTGTATACACAACCTGTTGCTGTTTTTTGCAAGGGAACACAAAAATGACTCCTCAATGCCAACATTGCACAGTTGCTTATCGAACACTCTACCTTGGCATGATAAAGCCCCTATGCAGGCTATGCCCCGATCCCAGTCGGCCTGTGCAACGCACGTCCACTGCCATGGCAACCAAAGTCAGACTTTGTGTGTGCGTGTAAACTCCTTGTCTCCGACTAAAGAAAGGGGAATGGATGTTACCCCACCGCATAGTAGTAGAATGATGAAATCAATGAACACCCGTATTTGGATTTTCTTGTATCCATGATGCAATGGGATTGATTTGTCCAACAACTTAACATGGTATAGGAAAAAGAATAGCAACCTTGATGGGTAAAAATGTAGACATCTTTGCACTAGAGCAAGTTCATATAATATACCTCCGTGTTGATCCGACAATCTTTGTCATTTGTTTGTTTAGCCTGTAAAGTACATTGTGTAGCACAAACAACCCCACGTGTGAACATGTCTCATCAACAACATCGCTGCTAAGTATATCCTATCAGTCGTCATCGTATAGGAAGTTCTTATTATTAATCGATGACTTCTATTTCCAAACGTGTTCACGATAAAACGAGGCATTTCAAGAATTCCATAGTATGAAAGATGATATAGAATCAACATTATATTGTGACAAAAGATGACTATTCTGACAAAATGTTGTTGTATAAAGGAAGGTCTTTAACGATCTACGTGATGATGGGGCGGGATACTTAATCGAGTTGATCAAGGGCGGGAAGGGCGAGCTTTTGGGCCTTGGCGGCACCAACGACTTCTTCGACAGCCTTTCTAATGACTTCAACAAGGCAGCCAACACCGAGACCAAGCTTTTCGGTCAAAGCATCAACAGTGGACAAGGAGTCAACAAGGACATCTTGACCGATCTTATCGGCACCAAGGGCACCAAGGACTTGAGCGACGATCTCGTCAACATTCTTGGTGGCCTTGGAAAGACCAGGGTAAAGGGACTCGACAAGGCTTTGGACAATGCCCTTAGCACCTTCAGCAGACTTGGGAACAGAGGAGCTGACGCTAGTGCCAGCAGTGGTAGCAGCATCATCAGCACCGTTGGCCTTGCACTCGCTAATGACACCAGTAAGAGTCTTGAGGATGTCACCATCAACAAGACCAGTAAGGGATTCGGCACCAGGGATCTTGTTAAGGAGATCAGTGACAGCAGAGAGACCGCTAGTGGCATCAGTGAGACCGCTGGTGGCATCGGAAAGACCACCAAGACCAGTGGGAGCAGCTTGAACGGAGGCAGCGGCAGCAACAAGGGCAGCAATGGAGACAGTGGAGAAGTGCATTTTGAAAGGAAGTGGCAAAGGGTTGTTGTTGGTTGTAAGAAAGGAGTTGTGGTGGGGAAAGTTGTGTTTGTAGGTTGATGAGGATGTCTTTTGTCGCTCGAACATCCTCATATTTATACCATTTTTCAATGTTGATTTGATGGTGCCGGTATCCAAACGATGACAGGAACCACATTGTCGTAACGTACGCAATCACCATACGCGTTCAAGTACGTTTCCTTGGATCCATTCCATTTCGGGCCTCATCTTTGATTCTAATTTGAAACACATGCTCGATACAGAAAAGCTTAAGCAAACGCGTACGTGATCTTCTCCTTAAAACATACAGGCTCGCTTTTCATCCGTTGCCTCGGTTGCGTATCATTTCAAGGTCAACGTCTGTTACCCGCTCTTTTTCATCTCCCCCTTTTGCCCCCTTACATACTAGCTAAATGTTGTTGTCTCATTTGCTAAAAGGGGCATGCAATAGGGGGCGAGACCATTAAACATGCATCCTCCGATTCGACGCGTATGGTGTCATCTTGTCGGTGTGTAATATTGCTCTCTCTCAGTCATTTAATCTTTCCTGCATATGAGATGAGATGATGGGGTGGCGAGTCAGTGCGTGGGGTTGCATATCGGCCTGTACCGCTATGCATGAATGTGACTCCATATCATCATCATCGCTTAATAGGCAAGGTGCTTTTCATTTACCAAGTAGTAGTCGTAGTAGCAGCCACTATTTCTCACGCGAGCTATTACTACTACTACTACTATCACTTATTTGACGTAGTAGTATAGCCACGTACAAACCTAAAAGTATGGTATCAAATCTGTCAAATGTTATTTTTTACATCCCTTCAAATGTTGATCCAGTGCATCGTATCCACTGTATCCACGAGCCAAAACCCAGCAATGCCTCCTGCCTTATACATCCAATTCCGCAATGCAGATAATGGTTGGGGAAATTTTCACCCCCTGAGTTTGAGGTCAATAACGAGCCACAGCAAAGGGAAGGAGGGGCCACCACCACCACCATCATTCCAAAAAGTCCGTAATTACGGCTCTGTGGAACCCAACCAACACCATTCGATCGACGAATTTTATTTACAGCACGGGCGATCTTAGCACAGAATTAAAATGAAATGAGGCATATGCTGCATGCCCATACTTGTCTAGTGCCATCTGGATAAGGTGTAGCGTTCTTTAATCTTTTTCATTTCCTAACTTGGACCATTTTGACCGTCAAACCAAGAACCATTCATTTCTCTCGGCCACCAGAGGTAAAGGTGGTTACCCTGTATGTTTGGTGGACATTTGAGCTGACAATGAAACTCTCACATTATGCATCAATAGCCGCGGGTCATCATCATGTCACGACTCTTCGGGGGTTAAGTAAACAGCAGCATCTCCTGCATATGCAAAAATCTTGTATCGCGTGAAGCTCGTGGCAAAGCATATATCGAGTAAGCTTTCATTAAATGAAAATACATGTTGTTTGTTGTGTTTTGGATGGGGTTTCTTTGTAAAATGTGTGGGGGAATGGATTTATTATAATAATACAATGCACGTTTCCTGTTCACAAATATAACAACGATCCATAACAAGATAAGACATATTGCAATGTGATACACAATGATGTGTATGGTGGAGGAGAAGGGAATAACAAGGAGGTTGGTTGTGAGAGAGAATATGCATGATCCAAAGAGGGGGAGCGAGAAATGAAATGTATGATCTGCGTGTGTTTGTTTGTACCACATTCGTCCCACAAAACAAAAAGAGACATCCAAACATGCCTGGGTTGCACAAGTGTGAGATCGATAGATAGAGATGGTGAACGGCGGGATACGGGGCGGAGGAAAATGAAAGGTAAACGGATCAAAGTTCAAGGCACATTAATATTCTCCAGACAAATCAGCAGCATCGAATGGCCTATGATGAAATGGAAGGTTGACGAGCTCATCCAAAGAAGGTAGATTCCTAAATTCGTACACGCGAGATGCTGTCATCATCATCATATCATCCTCCTCCTTGTTGCGTGTCGGTATCAAATCACCACCACCACCACCTCCGCCATGACCATTTGCTGTTGTTGGTGTGGTTGATGATGGAGTAGTTGTTGTGGTAGTTGTTCTTCCCTTGGTTGACCAACGTTGTTGATGTGCTTGACAAGCTTCTCTCCGCCTAGTCGCATACGCAATCCAATCCTTTTGATGCACACGCATTTGCTCTGATTGTGGTGATACAGCAAATTTACGTGCAATCAAGCCTACTTCTTCAGCCAAAGGTCGATGTTCAGGGCATGGCTCAAGACACGCCATTGTCAACTCTTGATACCACCGTGGGACACCAGGAATCCATTCAATCCGATACACATCCTCAGCGTCCAAGAACACTTCAGGTGATGGAAACACGACACCCGATATCAACTGCCACATAATCACGCCTAACGAGTAGATGTCTGATTTTTCAGTGTAAATGGCTGATCGCACTTCTGGAGCAATATAGGGTGCTCGTCCTAACCAAAACCATCATTAGCCGCACTGGATCATCTCGCATAATACACGTGTCATCCTACCATAATGCCCCATAAATGACTTGATCACATCACTCGCTTCGTTCGATGCAGTCGAGAATCGAAAATCAATAAGGAAATAATCGTCATCTGAACAAAGCACGTTCGCTGGATGAATGTTGCGATGGCACATCCCAATTTCGTCATGCAAGCTGGCAAGGTTAAACGCTAATCGTGTCACAATGTCGGTGACGTTCATCATATCCAAGCCATATTCCACTGGTTTGCCAATACGATGTTCAAGGTTGCCTTCTTCCGCCAATGTTGTAATCATCAAAATGTCGCCCGTGCTCTCACATACAGTGATGCCATGGAATAATAAAGCAAGGAAGGCTCTTGATTGTACAATGATCTATGTATGTAAAGAGAGAGAGAGTCATGTTACATCCTGATCCCTTCTTATTCTCCCCCTCCTTCTCGAAAGTTACCTCGTTCAAGATCTTTTCATCCACCACCTTGATAGCAACAGGGCGCTTGTGTTGGCCAATCGCTTGTCCATCTTGAGATGCATCGTACAACAAGGCAACGTGGGCTGCATAAACAGCCGAGAATCCTCCAGAGCCAATCAAGACCAAATCAGAGAACCAACGCCATGGATACCACCGCATGTAAGGAGCCAAGTCGTACTTGTAAATGGCCTCAACAGACTTTTGACACTTTGGATGGCAAGATTGGATGATCCTTGTTGTATCACCATCAGCAAGCTCGGCAATGCTTTCGTAAGACAATGCTTGTCTCCAGGCAATATTCCAGTGCTAAATTACCGTATCAGCTATCCCCCACTATAACTTTTTGCCGTAAAAGTCAATAAACCTTACCCAGTGGCTATCAAAGGCAACGTTTCGTGAGCGATATAGAGCAATCGTATCCTTGTGCAGTTGTCGAATGGCATCCTCAACTGGTATAGCACATGCTGGATCAATAGGCGTGAGGAAATGGAGGTCGAATGCGTGTGGATAGTGTCGTAATAACTGGTGAATGGCTTGGATAGTTTGGTGTACAAGATCTGTTTTCACAATCTCTTGCTGGTATTGATGAGCTGGGTGGTTGCGATTTCGATAGCCGAGATCCATGTTGTGGATGGGGGGGTGCGTAATGTGTGTGTGTGCGAGTGAAGAGGTGCAAGTGGTACTAATATGAGGCCCAAAGTGTAAGGTGAGTCCAATTTCCGACACACAGCAACGGAAGATACCTTGTATACGCGACGAATAAAGCCTTGTTCGTGTACAAAATAGAAATGGCGGATTGTTCTGTTTTCGGATTCAAGCATGAATATCCAATTCTATGGGTAGATATTATCTATAATAGTGTGATGCTAATTAACAATAACAATGATGATACACTTTATACACGCCATTTCACTACTTACCCACCCACATGGTGGTCATTCTTCATGATGCGGGTTGTTATGGTGTAAGAAGGAGGAGGTGGTGGTGGAGGGAACAACATGCACGATGAGAACATTGTTATCTATAAATACAATGCTGCTGCATCTCAATTGATAAATGTTGGTGTAATAATGCACTCTTGTAAATGTAAAAGTACATACACGTCATTTGTTTTCTAGCGTGCAGCATACAACACAGGAGTCTGACACATAAATCTCATACACACACCGAATGCGCCGCATCACGTTCCGTGGTGCAAGGAACATTGATTGGTATAGTCGCCTAAAAATATCGCATAAACCGACAATGTGGCTGGGTGTATGATGTTGTAAGCAAGCAACATGTACAAATGACTGGTGTCACACGGAAGCCGGCAGAGAACAAACAAGCAATGAAACCCGGAAAGCCGGGATTTCATCGTATGTCAGCCTCCCCTTTTTTTGCGCCCTTCACTCACTCTCTCACTTTGTCTCCCTCACTTTTTATCGCTCCTTGCTTGCTATCACATCCGCTGTATCACGACTGCAGGGTGCATGATTCCTTCTCCACCACACTGCTTACAGTAACTATATGTCTCAAACATAAATCAATCATACTTCTTTTATCCTACGTAATAAAAAAAGTGTTTCGGAAACATAAACCTTGCTTTACAAATGGTTTATTCAAACCATGGATTGCCCTATTAATGTTGGTCCTGTTACACTTTGACGCTTTTTCTTTTACCGCCCTTCAAGTTTGACATTGGCTTCCTCCTCCTGCTCCTCCTCGTCCATGTCACCCCCCATCTTTCACCCCCAAACATATAAAACAGCCGTTCATTCATCTTCAAGATCTGCTTTTTCTTCTTTCTTTCTCTCTCTCTCTCTTCTCTCACACGCTTTCTATTGCCCCATAAGACACCTCTTTTACGCTACAAGCTTTTTAGCTTACAAACGAGAACGAAAAATATAAAAGACACACACACATTCACATTCACATACATATCAACAACCACCACCTCCTCTATACGTATCACACACATACACACATATCACGCTAAGCGGTTACGATGACTTGCACAATGCACAAGCGGAACAATGCCATCCAGGCGAAAACAGCTGTTTCGGCAGTCAACACGAATGCGCATACAGCAGCATCACAAAAGGTCTGCTATCTTTGTGGTTCGACAAAACATATGTCATCCGATTGCCCATTGTACGCATAAACATTGAAAACGACTGGACATGACAATCGCTTGCGAACAACAACAACAATTCATCATCATCGATCACACTATCCCATCTCACTCTTTTTATCCTTCGCAAAGTCGACCAGTCCACTCTTTTTTTGCCGGTCAAAACTAGCATGATGCTTTTTTCTCATTCGTTCGCCAACATGTCACGCTCTCACACACACAACACCCACACTCCCTCAGTTTTTCGATCGTTCCCCTTCTTGTTTGCCATTTTTTTTTGTCTCCTGTATGCCCTAATCTTCTTTTGTTTCCATTTCCCTCATCTATAAGCGATCCTCTTGTTTCAACCCTCCCCCCTCTTTCATTATGCATCATCATCGTATACTCTGAAAAGTTTATCTTCAAGTAGTAGTAGTTGTAGTAGCAGCAGTAGTAGTAGTCTTTGATATTTGCTGGCTCAAAGCAATGACATTGTATTGCTTGCCTGTACATATAAGCCCATATTGCTTTTTCTTTTTCTTTTGTTATACCCCATCATTAAATGCGTTATTCTTGCACAATAACATGTATCCATTCCATTGACCAAAGGAACGCGCGTGTGTGTGTGTGGGTTACGCATTATACCATTAGCACATGGGGGAGCTTATGGGGGGAGCGAGAGGAATTATCCAAGGGGGGTCATCAGGGTCCATGAGAGGTAATTTGGTAGGTAATTAACTGAACGGCCTGGCATTGGTCGAAGCGATATTCCATTCTTCCCCTCATCAATCAGAAAATTTTCGTGCAGCTCTCATTCACGTTCATGCCCATGTAAATATGAGCGTGTGTGTGTATGTGTATGATGGTCCTCCTCCTCCTTGTACACTAAACACCCCTTTCCCCCAATTACATTATCCATTCAACGTGCCGATGTGCTTTATTTTGACAATCCCCAATCATACATCATTATGGATTTGCCCTTGTCATTGTGTAAAAGGCACAGCATCACATGAAGAAATAAATGCCATTTCATCGTCGTGGCACATCACTAGATGCTTTGTTCTCCTACATCTGTCAGCCATGCACCCCTTTTTGTTTCCCTTAAAGGTAGATTTGCAAATGCCCGTCGTCGTCTTGTCCGACAATCCGTGCTATGATATCCGACACGCTATTAACACCCTCACTACAACATCCGCTGTTGCTATGGCAACCTCTTCGATATAGAAAGAACAGCAACACATACACTCATCATCACCTGTTGAATGATCCTGGTGCTTTTCTTTTATTGTATACGTATGTCTGGGTGTAGTATCTTTGTGAGTGAAGAATGATATATACGATACGACGCAGTGGAGTGAGTAGGCACATGCAATGTCTCCCTTATTCGTTAGCGTCGTGGCTTAACCTATACACACCATCTCCCATCAATTAACCTTCTTACACGTTCCTCGTTGCCGTCGGAGCCGATGTCGACCATTTTACATCAAGAACACTGTTTCTTCAACAACAAGGGGAGTACATAACAGGGAGCAAGTTGAATCCAAAAAAAATTGACTCATTCATCCATGACCCACGTATGCACGCACACACCTTAGGTATATACGCACACACAAAATGAGTAAGCCGTATCACACACCACACGCATTTGTGTCAATGTAACATCAGCCTCAATTACCTCATCGGGCTTCCCGCATCAGAATTTCTTGTGCCCCAGTTACACATGCTTGCTCTCTTGAGATTCGATTACAACTTCTTTAATACAACCGTACAAAGTAAATAATAAAACGAGTGTGGCACAATAGTAAATTAGATAGCAGTAATGGATTTCTTGTGTGCTTGTTGAGCAGCATGGAAGTCGTCAATCTTTTGCTGACCATGCATACGTAATGCTTGACCATCGTTTTCCCAATTTTCACGATGAAGTAATTTGCCCAATGTTTCCTATAAGTACATGCAACCCATCACCATGAGTATATAATACATCATCCTTATGTATCCTTTTCCTTTACCTTGAATGAGCCACGTCGTGTATCAATCATGCCTGAAATATACTCTTGGAGACTACTACGACGTCGTTGTGGTGGTGGTGGTGGTGATTGGTCTTGTTGTTGTTGCCCAGCAACGTCATTTTGTGCTGCTGTGTCACCCGACGACGACGGACCGTGCTGCTGCTGCTGCTGTTGTTGCTGTGGGTGGCTGTAATTGCTTGTGTCACCGCGTGCATGCGCCACGCCGGCACCAACAGCCGTGGCACCCGCCGCACCAGCAATAGCACCGCCAATTCCTTTACCCGTATTGCTGGGTGGTGATGATACCCATTTCTTTGTTTCTCCTCCATTCTCTCGAGAGGATACGGGTACTAAAGAATCTCTATGTTAGCTTTCAATGTCGTAAAGGATGCTTTAATTACATGACTTGCCTTCTTGGCCACTGCTTTGTTGAATAGCCGCTGCTTCTTGCGTCATGGATTGTTGCCGTTCTTCCTTTGCACCACCTAGTAATTATAAAAACAATGCCAGATTAGAGTATGATCGAATAACATACACTACAAATAAACCGCTTAAAAATAGAGTTTACATTTACCTTGACCCGCTGTTGCTGGATTCTTTTGGTCCGTACTAGGAGCCGTTGTTGTCATAGTATCTCCACCTGTGCCACCATCACCAGCTGACATGGGTTGTTGCATTTGCTGCTGAGATGCTTCGGTAGTTGCAGCATTTTTTTCCTTGGCAGTGGTGGTTGGCATTTGTGGCTGTTGTTGTTGTGGTGCACCAGCAGCTGGTTGATTCATTTTTTGTGGTCCTAAGGCAGCAGCAGATGGCTGCTGTTGTTGCATCGGTGCAACATTTCGACCAACGGTGTTGTTGTTGTTGCCGGTTACTTGGTTTGGTTCATGTCGGTTAGTGGCATCTGCTGTAGTAGGTTGCTGCTGCTGCTGCTGCATTGCATTATTCATTCCAGCACTTTGATTGGTACGCTGCATATCATCGGTAGTAGTTGACGATTGGATGTTTCCACCCTTGTGATCCAAATTGGTTCTTTCTTGCTGGTTCAAAGCAGTGGCATTTGTTGAATTACCAGCACCAGTAGCATTAGGTTGCTTCATGCCATTGCCTTCATTGGTGCTTTCAGGTGGCACATGTTGTTGTTGTTGTATATCACCAGCAGCACCTGACTTGCCAAGATCTCGGCCATTTCCTTTTGTTGTCGGTTGTGTGCTCGGCTGCTGTTGATGTTGTCGTTCTACGATACCCCAATATCGCCTTGATTAGTTCCCTCCATATGACAATACCATAAATCAATTATACCTTTTTCCTGTTCCATGGCTTCAATGCCCGTTACCATGGCTGCACCACCTACACCAGCTGCAGCCAAACCACCATTGGCAGGAATAGGTCCGGCAGCGAAACCACCTTGCTTTTGTGCCGAACTGATATCATACTTGCTGAAATCTAGGTCGTATTTTCGACAAAGATGAGCCTATGAATGATGATATGGATGTGGATGTTACCTTTTTGCTGCGTATTTGCCGATGATTTTCTCTCTCCTTTGCCACCAGAATGACCTGGATGTGTGATCTTTTCGAAAAAGCTCTTGATGCCTTTCATGTGAAAAATGACATTAGCTACTTGATAAATCATATACACAAGCCATTCACTTACCATGTCCAGATCCCTTTGATCCACGTCGCTTGTCACCAGGAAGAGATTGCTGCTGTTGTTGTGTAGGCGGTACAGCATTATCGGTTACAGGCGCGCTCTCTTTTCCTGCTGGATGCTCGCTATCTGCCGGATGAAAAGATCCTAACACCATGTCAGGCATCATTTCTCATAACCATCCATATGCATGAACTATACCTTGATCAGCTGCATAAGAGCCATCACTCTTGTTTGTGTTTGCTGTTGTTGTTGCTGCTGCTGCTACAGGTGCAGCTGTTGGTTGAGCCTTAGTATTGAGAGGTGGTGGCTGGGATGATGATTGCTTTTGTTGTGGTGCATCAGTGCTAAATTGAACTTTTTGACAAGGTTGTTGCTGTTGTTGTGATGATGATGGTGGGATTGCAGCTGTCTCTGATTGCCCTGCAGCTTGTTGGTGTGGAGATGGTGGCATATCAGAAATCACCCGTGAATCCTTTCTGCTATGGGTACCGGTAGCCGTTGGTGCCGTATCAGATGTTTGTGGCTGCTGTTGTTGGGTCACATTTGAAGTGGGTGCTGCATTTGACATGGGTGCTTTCCTTTGTTCAATCGCAGAACCATAAAATTCATCCTCATGATCGGGTACACCACCACCACCAGCAGCCATGCCTTGATTGGGTCCTTTTTTCATTGTTAATATTAAAATACATGTCCAAGTCCATTATCCTCTTACCTGTTTCATTGGTTTTTGACACCATTCCTGATCCTGGTTGTTGTTGTTGTTGTTGTTGTTGACCAGTAGTAGTAGTAGTAGGCATTGGCTTGCTTGGTTCTTTTACAGGTTGCTTGCCTGTAACGGATCCAAATTGATTGTTGTCCTTGCTGAGCAATCCACTTTGCTTGGCACGTGTGGGTTCAGGTGCCACAAATGTCGAATTTTGATCCACCGTTGCACGTTGTGTGCTAGCCATCGGTTGTTGCTCGG
Organism: Lichtheimia ornata; assembly: GCF_029851405.1. NCBI lineage: Eukaryota > Fungi > Mucoromycota > Mucoromycetes > Mucorales > Lichtheimiaceae > Lichtheimia > Lichtheimia ornata. The sequence continues at coordinate 1,037,790 of NW_026695321.1, forward strand.
CAGCGGATGATGATTGCTGTATATCACTATTTTGATAGCATTGAGTACATGCGACAATACTTGATCGATAAAAGACAATAGTTACCCATGAGTAGGTTCCTCGGCTTCATGATACAATGAACCAGGAAGTAGACTAGATGCCTTTTTATAAAAGTACTCCATTGTTAATGCAATGAAAGAGAAAGAGAACTTGATTGATTGTTGTGTATTTATTACCTTGGTTTCCATGGCACATGGGTCTGCTGTGTCCATGTTCATTATCCAGACACAGATCCACTAAGACGATTCATGCTGCACGCATTGTGTGGGTGGCGCGACAAGGATGGCTTTTTGCAGGGGATATTTGGGCTTGTCTCACTGTATCAGCAGCTCGTTCATGCATCGGCAACGAGGTCGGGGATACTCGCTTATGCAAACAGTAAACCAAGTCGTTCTCCTTATTCTTTCTTGGTTGCCTTGTTCTCGCAATGAACGCATCTCAAGCCGATTGTGGTAGTCATGGAGCTCTGAACAACGTGTGGAAGCATTTCAACGCCAATAGAGAGCTGCATCAGGTAAGACAATGGTAATGCAGGGTCGGATGTTGTTGAACTGAAACAAACGAAGGCTCGATCGGGGGAATCCTCACGAAGAGCAGCAACAAAGGTAAGAAGAAGAACCTGAGTTATCAATTTGATTTGACATTGTTGCGTGTATGCAGCCGTTCCGCTCTGTGTCGCAACATCCAAGCACCTTGCAAGATGATTCCACCTACAATGAATTCTTTTCTCCTCTTCAAAATGAGCCTCCTCCTCCTCCTCCCCTTGCCAATCCATTGCCATTCACTATGGATAACCCACCGCCACCACTACAAGTAAAAGCACCTGATACATGGGCTTGGGAGTTCAACAACAACAAAAACAATGATGATGGGAATGAGCAGCAGCTACAAGATGGTAAGTATCTCTTGGTGACAAAAGGCAATACACCAAGCTGACAGTCTTTGAGTAGCATGGCATTATCATTCTAGTCATGTGACTCCAGCAACTCAATTGGAACACGCTTATGCACAACATTTCACAAGCCCCCAGAATCCTACCAAGATGAGTCATGTGATGGATGAGCAATGGGAAAGACAATTTGCTGCCATTTCAATCGATACCCCTTCGATATCAAAGCAAACGCCACTATACCATAAACCTATACAACAACATATGGAACCATTTGTTTCACGACAGCAGATACCGATACCATCAACATCATTTGCACCCGAATCATCGACCACGTCAACCATCACCAGCACGCATGATGAAGAAAACTTTGACGATTGGATGGATGAAAGTGATCTTCCTACCAAGCAAGGAGATGAAGCAATATTTGAACCCGATCTAGGAGACTACACCTTTGCATCAGCGAATCCGTATTTGGAAGAGAAAGACGTCGTTGACATGCCAACTTCATCATTCAACGCGATATTGTCATTAGAAGCAACCATTCGCCAGGATCCTGATAACAGTAGCCACGCATGGATGCAGCTTGCTCAGCTACACGCACGAAACGATAATCACACAGCAGCAGTGCAAGCCCTGAAAAAGACTCGACATGATCCATCCCATCACACGATGATGCAATTAGCTCTCTGTTACAGCAGCCTTGAATTATACCCAGCAGCTTACTATGCTTTGGAGCAATGGATTTCTCAAGCTTATCCCAACCTCGTTTCGACAAATGGACAGCTGCCAAATGAACCCTTTATGCTACATCGACGGGTGATGGATAGCTTTTTAGCAGCAGCTACGTCAAATCCAGAGGCTGATACCATGGATCCCGATGTACAAGTTGGCTTGGCTATCCTATCAGCAGCTAGTGGTGAATATCATAAAGCAGCGGATTGCTTTAGAGCTGCATTGCACATGAGACCCAAAGTAAGTTTTCCACTTTTCAGAGATGTTGATTGCCTTCTTATATATGTATGTGCGGGTGATTAGGATGCGGTATTATGGAATCGGTTGGGAATCACATTGGCGAATGACGGCAAGGCAGAGGAAGCTATTGATGCTTATAGCCATGCATTGGAATTGGATCCTTCGTGTATCAGTGCTCGACACCATCTCAGCAGATCGTGTATCACCGTCAGGTGTTACAAGGAGGCAGCTGAGCATGTCCTATCTGCACTCGCTTTATACTCGCATCAACCCTCCAAGGATGATGTAACAGCAACAGCATTATGGGATACATTGGAGAAGGCACTGAAGATGATGGTAATTGAGAGCATGATGGGAATGGGGAAATACATACCAATGATCTTTGTTGATGTATATAGGGTATGCATGACCTTGCACGGCAAGCAAAAGTGGGAAACGACCTCAAGATGTTTCAAAAGATGTTTGAGTAGAATAGTCAATATCATGGATTGTTGAAGCATTAAAATGAGAAGAAGTCCCATAAAGTCTTAATCACTTGCTTTACTCAATTTCGACGAAATTAGATGTTGTTCGAGGATGTTGGTGTGAGTAGGCGGTTCAAAAAGGGGAGTTGATGGTACCTTCATCCATAAGTATAATGCATGTACCCTACTAGAACAACGGTGTACGGGTGTACGTATATTTGAGGAAGATAGTTACGCCCTTATTTACATGCTATACGATTGAGAATGCTGGACAGGGACCACAACGCCTTCATGCACTGTCCGCCAATAGAATTGGCCCTTCCAAGTCATATCCTCGCAGCTGTGTTACATTGAACACACCCGCTTCATCTTTTGCTCTATCAGGTTCAAGCTACTTCACAATGAACAACGACCACTTTTCATATAGCATCACGCTTACATCATATGTAAACATAAAGGTACCCGTATCTCTAAACTTTACAATCAAACCTAGGGTCTTTAATAGAACAGAGTTGCTCGGCGGGGTTAAAGCGATCTTGTGTCAAAGTATGAAGTTCATCGTGGCCATTCCCAGATTCACCATGTCGCCACCAGCCAAATTGGATTCGAGTCAACCTCTTGAATTTTTTTTCGTCGACGGCCAAAAATATTTTTTGTCTGGTAGCGACATTGGGTGAATCTGGGGTTGTCCATGACGAACATGAGAGTAGGGCAGCATATGCTTTCGACCCTGCCGAGCAACATTGTTCTACTAAAGAGCCCACGTTTGATTGTCAAATTCTGAGGTACGAGTGCCTTTATGTTTTCACTATGCTGTATGCACGATGTTATATAAAAAAGTGATTTTGTTTATTGACAAGCGGCTCAAGCTTCATAGAGCCAAGGATGTAGAAGGACTTGTTTGTGTAACCGAATTGAGAAGCAGGACTTCTTGTTGGAACCATCTCTGCGGCGATGGAAACCTTACCCCGTTAGCGTTACGCCAAGGTGGGGATTGCTCATCTCCAATAGATTCACTGAAGGCTCTCAAGCTGAACATGTCAAGAACCAACCGTGACGACCAGTATCGATCTTTAGACTCTCCTCATCCATTTGGATCACGTGCTTATACTTTGTCCATCCGACTCTTTTTTCGCAACCTTACTAATGATGGTATCCCTTGGTTGGATGTTTCCTTATATCCGAAAAAGCCATTGCTATGACCCTATTCAGTTCCTTTACCTAATCACCCACGTTGCCAAGCAACAGGAATAGCTGGGGATCGATGGTTTTACCTTTTGCTCATGATGTTTTACTTTGATCGGCAAATGCGAGCGCATATAAACAATGCGTTGGTTTCATAGCAGCTTCCCCTGATAATCCCAAAAAAGTCTGTGCGCACAATCTTGGATTTAACAACAATGACATCTTTGTAATGAAGTGGCAACCTTAAATGCTCTTGCTATACCCTGCTCTCCACATTCAAAGTTGATAATGACAAATCCAACCAATACTTGATATATGATTCTTTTGTAGTTGTATAAATGTCAAAGAAAGTTTACTATCATTTTAAAAGGTGTGGGGGGATACAATTGTGGTGTGTGAGGGATTGAGTTTGGGGGAGTGCATGATGAATGGCATTGGTAACAAAGAAAAAGGACAACAGAGATCACCTGTATACAAGGCAAGAACATTTTTACTGTCTTCTCTTCAAGTTGTTGGACAACCATTCCAAGCCTTCGTAAAGACCATCACCTATAAAACATTCCAGCATCGTCCATCATGGTCAGAATAAATATTTGGATTGGCACTGTTTGAGGTATAATGCTTACCGCTTGTTGCACACGTAGTTTGGATGTACCAGTGTCGGTTGCGAAGGGAGTGAAGACCAAGCTTATCAGTGATCTCGGCAGCGTTCATGGCGTTAGGCAAATCTTGCTTGTTGGCAAAGACGAGCAACAAGGCGTCACGAAGTTCATCCTCATTGAGCATACGTTGAAGTTCGTCGCGTGCTTCTGACACACGATCACGATCATTCGAGTCAACCACAAAGATGATACCCTGAGTGTTTTGGAAATCTAAAAAGGATCCCATAATCAGTCTCTATGCCATATCGCGCGTGTATCCATAAACACCTTCTCTCCTACTTACAATGTCTCCAGAGAGGACGAATCTTGTCTTGACCTCCCACATCCCATACAGTGAAAGAAATGTTCTTGTATTCCACAGTCTCCACGTTGAAACCTAGTGGTAGTAGCATAATAATTAGACCTCGTTTCTTGTACCTTTTCCTCATCTAGAAGCTGTTGTTTCGCAATGCCTCCAATGAGCATAGAATAAACCAAATGAGACTTACCAATGGTGGGAATGGTGGTGACAATTTCGCCCAACTTGAGCTTGTACAAGATGGTGGTTTTACCGGCGGCGTCGAGACCGACCATCAGAATGCGCATTTCCTTCTTGCCGAAGAGCTCAGAGAAAAGTCTGGAGAAGCTCAAACCCATGGTGTATGATTAGATGCTTTTGGTGAAAGAGGTGAGTGTGAAATGAAGGAGATGAGAAAGTATGTGCTTGTGAGATGAGGAAGTGAAAAGAAAGAAAGCTACAGTTTTTATGGCGCGACTCTACTCACATCTGGCTCCCCTTTGGATTGAGTATCAGCAGCCAATCGCACGGAACCAACGCCTTCTTGACACACACCACCCAATCACATGTGTACCTGACTACGCTCTTCCAACCCTTTGTCCTTCCTTGGCAACGTTGTCCTTTTAACACGTATCCCGCTTCCTTCACGCAGCAACATCATGCGCCACATCAGCCATCCTCTTCCCTTACTACGTGTCGCTTCATTATCTGTCACCTTGATATTACTACTCCCTACAAATGAATATATTTGTTGTTAACAATGGATGTTGGCAATCACTCATTGTGCCACGTACCCTTGAGTTGACTATCCACAAATACCATATGAGCCATCATCATGCAGTATAGCTGCGTCGTATCATTCGATCGGCCTAACAATGATCTGATCTAATGAAGTTATAGAACCTCATGCCATCTTGCTACCTTTGTTGATAGTTTAATATCCTACAACATACGACGTTCTCGATCCATGGTTTTAGTCAATGTTCAACATAAACGTTGATTTGATGATGTACTTTCATATATGATTCAACATGTATCCTTGGTAACCAAATCCCGATTTGGATATGTGCAAGGATGTGGTAGCTAGGTTACCTTTATAATATAGCAACGCGCGTGGATTGACCATGCCCTAACGTTGTTTGGCTCTTCATTTGCTCCGTGTTATCCTTTGCTGCATACTCGTTGATGAGCTTGCATAAGTAAAACTACACATCTACTAGCATGATATACCGATAAATAGGAAATCCTTCCTTTTGATTGAAACATTGATCCGACCGCAGGACTATGCTAGGTGCCAATAATTCATTTACTATGTGCATGAGCAATATTCACGCAGCGACCGGCTGCAAGATCATGCACAAGTGCACAAGCCAATCAAGCAGACATGACCCATGATCTTATAGTACATGGTGCTCGGTTGTTGATGCATAAATGGGGGTAGCATGCCATGTGTAGTGATCAACCGAGATGTACTCACAGGACCAACAAAAAGGCTACATACACTATGCGAGCGAGGTATGTATGTATGTGAGCACACAAAATGTTCCAGCAAATCCATCGGCATGAATTTGGGCTATGCGTTTTTCATCATGCATTTTTACCATTTCCATCATCAATGTCCGACCCTGCTGTAGGTGTTGTTTTGGGTGATCGATGTATGTACTCATATATCAAACAAGCCAACAACACCATAGCAAATCATCCATGAGTGGACTATTACCTTCCCGATAGCTCCGGTATAAAAGACAGGCCCATGTATCACGATAGACCATGTGTATGTGTTACGTGGAATATTAATCATAGCCATGCTGTTGCACAACATTCACGCTGTTGAACCTCAGAATTCACACCAGCCATATTGACAAGGGGGATGGAACATCTTGATAGAAAAGCGGGGTATGTGGGCGTGTGTGTCCTTATCGTTTCTCCGTTTTATGTGCATATGACCATTTGGGAGCAAAAGTAAAATGACACATGTGGTTCTTGCAGGTGGTGGTGGTTATGTTGAGGAGGTGGTGTGGAGGAGGAGGAGAAGAAGCTTTAGATCCAATGACAAGGAGAGCGATTTGCTTACGTTGTTTCTATCATCCCTCGAGTGTGCATGGATACCAAAATTTTCTTCATTGTTCTTTTTTTCGCATAAGCACCGGGATGCATGATGAAAAGGGAAAAAGAGCGAACAGCATAATAACACTCACAGCAACCACAAAGACAATGAATACGTATGTAGCGGGGGAGGAACCAAGATTAGGCATAAGCAATGTGTACATGCCTATGGCACATGACACCCAAGGCGTGGAACGGCTGATGAAAGAACAACGTGGATTCATGCTTCTCTTCTCCTTACAGCAATGAAAAAAGGGGATCATATTACACACCACATACAGGGTCGATTACCGAGTTTTTCTTGGTTTTCGAGAATCGTAAATATACCAGCATCATAAGATGATGCCGATGGAAAGTATCCACGTAAGGGGAAATGGGCATGAGAAAAGATAATAGCAAAGGAGTATGTATGTATGTATGGCTATCATGAAGCGTTTGATGGGGGTGGTGGTGGAAGTCAAAAGATGTGCAGGTGCCATTCTCCTTGTACCCCCTTTCCTGCATGGATGATTTATTTATGGATGGATTTCTATATGTGCGCCGTTGGCACATGGTAAAGTCGTCATCTGCAGAAAAAATGTCCGTTAAAGCCATAGAGCGTCAAGGTTGCATAATGAAAAGTGTGCTACGGTGATATGTTGATCAACTTGCTACATCATCACCGTTGATGGTTAATCCCCCTCTCCTCGTTGACGACTTTGTACTCCCCCCAATCGTCATCATCATCATCCTCCAAATTGGGGTCTAGGCCCTGAGGCACATTGCCGTTGCCCAATACATCAAAAAGACCCTTTTTTCTTCTAGGATACATTGGCAGCCTGATTCGGTGATCTATCGGAAACGGAAGGCTGTCTCAAGGACACTATCATCATCAATGTGTATGGGTGCCTTGGTTGCCATTGTTCAAAGATATCCCTACCCCACTCCACTTCCATTTTGGTTTGCATCAAAAACTGTATCTATCCGTGGACATGCGTATACACCCATTCCCCCCTTTGTAAATGTTGTTCATTGTTGTGATGCATATACAGTATGTCCTTTTCCTCCTCATCATGTCGACCTCATCCCTATCCCCAAGATAAAGTACGCTGGGCTAATGCACATAATATCATCAACACACACACACTGCAACAATTAAAGCCACAGCAAGTAAATTGGATGCAGATTTATGACAATGCGGTGGTTGCTAGCAACATGTGCACGGTGGATTAATGACAATGCGTGGTGTCTTTGTAACCCAGATATGAGATCATTGTTCCTTGATTACTTTATCAAGTCAGCCGTGTGTACACAGCGGTCTAGATGTATGTATCTGTGTTTGTCTTCTGTTTAAAGCAAGATGCAACAATGACATCCCGCGATGCATATGCCCTTCTCCTTGAATCACTCACACGGGGTTTAAGTTGGGGGAAGAAGAGAAAGAGAGCAATGGGAGAGGAAACAAAAAAGGATGTACACACACATACACATATTCACACACGGCTTGTGATTGATATACACGATGATCTACTAGTCATCATGTTGTTGATATAGCTGCTCATGCACACACGCCGCAAGCGGCATGATTCTACATACTACTACGGATGCTCCTCCGCATTACTGGATTTAAGCATGCTTATTTACACAAGCATGGAAGCTATTTGTATCACTATGCAAGTGTGCGTGCATCTTTGTGTACTACAGCAACGCACAGAGCGAAATGGGGTAGCGATACTTTTTTTGGGGGGAGGAGTAAATGATGGTCAAAAGTGGCTATCTGTTTTTGCTTTTGCATATGGGTTTGACAGATCATCCTGCTACGCGTCAGCAGTGTAACCTACATGGTAAGGGGAAAGCAAAGCATATACACACACGCATTTACGCTCACGTATCAAAATGACAGTTTGAACGTCATGCTTGTTGCAAGGCCGAAAAAGCTGGGTTGATCATTGATCGACCAGCATGTCAGGTTTATTTTTACATGATGTTGCACCAAAATAGGGAATGCAGATCGCGCGATAGTAGAATCAGGGTTTGATTTTTATTCTTGATTACTACCAGGCAACAGCAATGATTGCAAAGTATAGAAAAACAAATTCGGGTGTAATGGTGGGGCACGATAGTGTATACGCGTGTGTGTTTTATCGTGATGAATACGAGAGCCAACCGATAGTGAAGCCGCGAGTATATAGGCGTGTGTGGTCGTGCTGCAGGCTTCATTCCACATCAGGGAGACATTCCTTATTCGTCGAGCTGTTTCCCATTCCATCGTAAAATCCGACTCAAGTCAACCGTAATATCTGGGACCCTCCCCTTTTTTAATATTTCTTTTTCTCCTGACGATCGCTCCCAATTCTTTGTCCGTTTTTCTTTTAAATACCTGCCATCTTTCCAATCGTTCTTGCTCCAATCACACAACTCTCACACGCTGTTTCTTTCTTCTCTCTTTTAATTACAACACTTGTTTAATCTTGCCACGGCACATTTTACATCTACACACAGCTATACAGCTTACATCCACAACACAACACACATACGCAGTACAGCTATCTAAATTACAACATTATTACACACACAATGCAATCAACACAACCAATTCAACTATACGGTCCACAAACCATGCCTAAGCCATCATTGGCACCTATTTCAATCCACCCCACTCAGCAGGTTCCTGGTGGTGTACGTCCATCAATGCCACCATCACCACCATGCACTCCACAACCCAAGCAGGAGTTGACTGTGGCAGCACGTTCCCTTATGCATCATCCTTTGCACCCCGAGTTTGTCGGCAAATATTCACTCGGTGAAGAACTCGGTAGTGGTGGATTCGGCTTTGTTGTATCGGCAACCGAGCGACATACGGGCATCGAAAGAGCCGTCAAGTTTATCTTCCGTCATAAGGTACCTGCTCATTCATGGGTCCGTGATCCTGAGATTGGCCCTGTACCCATGGAAGTTTATGTCCTCAAGCATGTGCGCCATGAAAATGTCGTCAACTTTGTTGACTTTTACCAAGATGATGCTTTCATTTACCTTGTTATGGAGTTGCATGGCACCCAATGGTCAGCTTCAGCTCTCGACAACAAGAACAACAATCTTGCTACAGGACAACAACAACATCTTTCACCACCCCCACATTCACCCGCCTTGTCACAAGCCTCTGAAGATTCATGCCCCTCATCTCCAGAGACGCCCACTGAAGAGTACCCTACTCCTCGTTTGTATACAAGACGCACCTCGTGCGACTTGTTTGAATGCATCGAACGACACCACAACTTTGATGAAGCCCTTGCCAAAAAGATCTTCCGTCAAATTGTTGAATGCATCGCCTATCTCGACACGCTCGGCATCTGCCACCGTGACATCAAGGATGAGAACATTGTGATTGATGACCAATACAAGGTAATGCATATTTGTTACACAAGCCATGCAAGCACAGCACCACTCACATGCATGAATGTTTTATTTTTGTATCAACAACAGGTCAAGCTCATTGATTTTGGTTCTTCTGTTATCCTGCCACGCCATTATGGCCAAAACAAGACTTTTTACTTTAACAAGTTTTACGGCACCGTGTCCTTTGCATCACCCGAAATTCTCATGTGCAAGCCTTATCGTGCTGAACCTGCAGAGATTTGGGCATTGGGTGTGTTGATGTACACAATCCTCTTTGGTGAAGTCCCTTTTACAAGTCCTAGCATGGCTATCGCTGGTCGTTTTGCCACGCCTAAAATCAAGGTATCAAGCAAGTGCATGCATTTGCTATCCTTCATGCTGCAACGCAACCCGGAGAAGCGTCCCAGCATCCACCAAATCCTTACACATCCTTGGTTCCGTGACCTCTAAATGCATCGTTTTACATCTCTATCGCTCCTAATCTCCTTTTCACAAGCACCTACATACTCAAACGCCATCCATCAGCATCATCATTGCTTCCGCTTTGGATCATCATTCATCTTTTATTATTGCTTTTCTATTCTTTCAACACTCTCACACACACACACATACAAGCACACAACATCCCAACCACCTTATACACACTTTCATACAAGCATTCATCACCGCATCTCTTTTTTCACTGCATGTTCCTTTTTCTTTTCTTTTCTCTTTCATCTATAAGCTTTCACCCCCTCCCTAAAAAGTAAGTACACTATTTTACATACAACATCACCCATATTACGACAAACAACACAACATACCATATACCACACCCTCGCACACACACACACATACACATCCTATTTGCCCTTTTGCTACCCTTTGGTACAAGAGTTGTCTACTATATGTTTTCGCATTTTTTTCTTCGTCGCTTGTGTTCTTGGCACAATCCAAGAAAGTTCTCATGTTTCTCTTCTTCCCAATTTTAATTCCACCTTACATACCTGTCCCTTCTATTCACTCTATAAGTTGTGGCATTTTATCTTGTTCAAATACACACGCACATACTTTTTCAGCCCTAATTGACAAATCAAAACCACTAGTATACACCCAAATGGTCCTTTTTTCTCTTTTAACCTAATACAAATGCATTCGATCTCATCCAAATCCTTGTGAGAGTGATGTATAATATGAAATTATCCGATGTACTGGGTAGAGTAGACCCTTCTTGGATAGTATCAGGGTCGGTTGTAATTGGGGGGGAGGAGAAGTTTGGGTTGGAATCAAGGGACACACACAAAGCTTCTGTTAATGGAATTCTGGGGGTGGGATGGAAAGATCAAATGACAAGAGAGAGTGAGGGGTACATAATAAATGTGGGGAGAGGGAGAAGGAGTGCGTGTGTTTGTATCAAGGAGACATAAAAAAAGCCTGCCCTGATTACTGGATCGAATAAATGTGCGTATATTGGGGGGGGGGGTGTGTTGATGTTGGATGGAAGGGAGAGGTGTACTTTGTGTGTGTGTGTGTGTACATACGCATGATGATAATGCCGATCATGAGGAGAATGAGATATTGAACAAGGAGCACCACATGTGCAATGGGCATTATTGTTACTGCTGCCTTCCATGTATGTGATCGATGGGCGAGTGGATATCGAAATTCCCTTTGTATCGGTTTTGTTTAAGAACGGTTCATGCTGTAATGTAAATTAGCCGATGCATGATACTAATACTGCCATCGGGCATGAATCATGTACATGGTAGATGATGAAGCAATGATGGATCAATAGTAGTAGTAGGTAATCACGTCAACGAGAGTAATCACCGGTAGTGAAGGATCATTTATTGAGCATGATGCAAAATGATGTTAATGTACTAATACATGAAGAAGAAGACCAATGATGGTAATGGTAATGATGATGACAATGGGCATAAGAAGGAAGGCAGTAACCAACAACAACAACAACATCTGTCACCAAGGTAAAAGCCATGCAGCAACATGCAGCTGGCCTTGTTCCGACTGCATTTCATGCACCAAATTGGGATCACGCGTCGTCGTTTTCTTATCACTCACACTTGACACAAAGCCTCTTTTACGCATTTCCTTTTTTCACACGCACGCAATGAGTAGCGATAATGTTCCAGTTGACCAGATGCGCAATCTTGGCCTTGGTAGCAACACTCCCGAGCGCGTCATTTGTGGTCCTCTCTTACGTTACATTGGCATTGACTATGCACGAGGCCTTTATCGCGCGTCTTGCTTAATTGTCGCCACCGATCGGCAACCACCCCCACTCGTCATCCGCATGTCACTTCAACAACAACCGATCCATGCACAAGGAGAACTTTTGGATGTATTCCGAGACACGTATCATTTCTGGCGTTATGAGCTACACTTGCCACTGGCCAAGGAGCGAGGTCAAGAGGTCACTTATAGCTGGGGTGGTGATCCAAACGGTGTGGGTCCCTTCACTTTCCATGTCCCAGCGTTACTTGAATCGATGCGTTTTATGTTTTATTCATGCAGCGGATTCTCTGATATTCCTCAAGAAGAAAAGGACAAATTTGGAGAAATGCCACTATGGGAGGATGTCTTGGATCGACACGCTGTGGCACCGTTTCATGTGTTACTCGGAGGCGGAGATCAGCTCTATCAAGACCGATTGATGAAAGAGGATTTCATGAAACCATGGCGTGAGGAGTCCAACCCAAAGAAACGGCTTGCTATGCAATTACCACAGGCTATGAAGGAAGGATTTGAACACTTTTTCTTTTGGAATTACATTCAAAACTTCGCGTGAGTATTTTTACCCGAAGAAGGAAGGTTTGCGTACCCGCGAGGCTCATCTTCATGTGTAACGATAGATTCCAACACCGAGAAGCAGTGGCGAAAGCGTATGCAACAATTCCTTCGATCAACATGTGGGATGACCATGTAAGTCTATCGAGGTGTAAAAAGGCTAGACATCATTGATTCATTTTGGCATGGAATTAGGACATCATTGATGGTTATGGATCTTACCCAGCCGATATGCAGAATTGTGATTGTTTTCGAGGTGAGTTGTTGGATAAGGACTCTATTATTATTGCAACATTGGCATTGATATCACGCGTTATTGTTAGTATTGTTTGCCAATGCTTGTCGCTTTTACTACCTCTTCCAGCAGCACACTACTGTTGAACTCGCGTCCAGACATGGCATGGTACCGGGTACGGTGCCTACATGCAATCACATTGTCACCACGCTTGGTCCGGATATTGGTATGGTCGCTTTGGATTGCCGTGGCGAACGTACAAAGTATGATGTATGCCGTCCAAAGTCGTACCAGATTGTGTTTGACGAATTATATCGCGTGATGCCACCAACAATCAAGCACTTGCTGATCATGACAGGCGTACCACTCATCTATCCACGATTGACGCTATTCGAGAACGCCATGGAAGGAGCTTCGACTTTTAATCTTGCTACATTGGTGGGAAAGACGGGTGCTATCGGCACTGTGGTTAGTGGTCAACTCAACAAGTGGAATGGAGATCCTGAATTGCTGGATGATATGAATGATCGTAAGTAGTAGTAGAACGTGGTATTGGATGACATCTTTTTATTGATTGCTGCTGTGTATTTATTATATGTAGATTGGACAGCTGGCAATCATTTAACGGAACGTAAGCGTTTGATCGAGAAGCTACAGATTCTTGCACGTGAACGATCCATTCGTGTATCATTCTTGGGAGGCGATGTGAGTGATTGATGCGGTACTAGTGATTGTGATTTTATAATGGGCTAACGGGCATGATGTCTTTTAGGTGCATTGTTGTGCTACGGGTCGTTTATATTCGAAGGATATGAAGAACAAAGAAGAAGGCGATCCATTCCTCATGATCCAAATTGTTTCGAGTGCTATTGTCAACGTACCCCCACCACAAGCTTTGCTCACCATCCTCAACCAAAATTCATCCTATGTCACTTTTAACGGCAATGTCGAGGAGAAGATGTACAATCTATTCAAGTTCTCTCCCAACGGCAACTCGGTAAGATAAGGAAGGATTTATAAAGGACAAGTTGGCTGATTGTGTACATATATGGTAATAGCGTCAGAACAAAAAGTTGATGGGCAAACGGAACTACTGTGCTGGGTATTACGATGATAAGACTGGCAAGATGAATTTCTGGATCCAAGCTGAGAAGGAAGTAGGCCAAAAAGGCACGAGTGGTTACTTGGTGGACGTACCGAAATTGGTATTTGGTGAAGCAGGCCTTCGGATTGCCAACACGAACAAAGAGCAACTGCTACAAGCTGCGATCCAGCAAAAGCAGCAGCAACAACAACAACAACAACAGCAACAACAAACGTATCCTTTCCCCCAGCAACAACAACCCTATCAGCAAGCACCACCACCCCCTGACCATGTGGGAGGCTTTGTACGTCCAACGTATTAGCAAAGTTCCATTGTGGAATAAACAAGGGGATTGTTGGTAAACCTTTACACACAATGTACTGTGTTTCTTTATGTCTTAACAATGAAATATATATAAAAGTTGGAAAGAATGTACATGCAATAGTAGAGAAAGGAGGAGGAAATGGATCATCTAAAATGCGTTGAGAGATTGCTGTCTAACAAGTGCTGCATAATGGCCATTGAGCCTTAATAGTTCCCAATGCGTTCCTTGTTCCACAACACGTCCATCCTTGACAAAGCAAATCATGTCTGAATTTTGGATTGTAGAGAGTCTGTGCGCTATCGTCAAAATTGTACGACCTCCTTGATTGACGATATCATCGATTGCAGCTTGCACCAACTTTTCGGATTCACTATCCAATGCAGAGGTAGCTTCATCGAGTAACAAGATCCTGGGCTTGCGAATCAATGCACGAGCGATAGCAATACGTTGTTTTTGACCACCAGACAATTGAGATCCTTTATCACCAACTCTTGTATCGTATCCATCGGGCAATTCGGAAATAAACTTGTGAATGTTGGCAGCTTTGCATGCTTCTTCGACATCTTCTTGGGTCACGTGTACATTTTCATCAACGCCAAATCGAATGTTTTCACCAATGGTCATATCAAACAATACAGGCTCTTGACCCACGATGCTCATGTGCGACCTTAGATTGCCCAATGTATACTTTCGTGTAGTGTGGTCGTCAACTTGTACCACGCCATCCGTTGGATCGTAATAGCGTTGAAGCATACCAATGGTAGTCGACTTGCCACAACCTGAAGGTCCCACCAATGCCACTGTCATGCCTGCACTCGCACCCAAATTGAAGCAGCCATCAAATACAGGAACGTCAGGACGTGCTGGATACCTGAATCCAACATTGCGGAAACTGATACTGCCATCCACGGTTGCTGGTTCGATGCCTTCGAGCTCGGGATCAATTTCAGATTGTCGTTCAAGGATAGCAAAGGAAGCAATAGCAGAGTTCTTGGCACGTGCATACGTTGTAGCAAAGACACTTGAGCTGCCAATGCCGTTCATAGTGATCATGACACACAACAAACACACAAATAAACCATCCAATTCCATGATCCCTTGTTCCATAAACTTCATGGAGGCATAGAATGCAACAGCAGCAGCAAAGAGCACAAAGCCTTGATTGATAGAGTAACCAATGGAGGAGAGCCATGCCTTGCGTTGAGCCAAACGATGAGGACGTTGAAGAGCATGGCAGTACTTGGTTTCAAAATAGCCTTGCTTGCCAAGAGCTGTTACGGTGCGGATTTCCTTAACAGCTTCAGATGCGATCTCGCCGCTTTGTTCTTGTGCCTTGGATGTCTTATCAGAGAAGCCACGTTGCACACGCGTTTCATAAAAGCTAGCACCCACAACAACAGGAGACATGGCAAGCATGATCAAAGTAATACGCCAGCTGTAAACAAACGAGATCACAAGACCTAATGCAAAAGTTAATAATGAGTGATCGCTCACGTGTCATTGAATGAACAAACATTACCAGTGATGGTGGTAGCAATGGTATGAACAATGTCACCAGGGACCTTGGTTACAAGCTCATTGACGTTTCTTGAATCAACAGCCAAACGCGCCGTAAGAGCACCCACAGAATGCTGATCATAGTATCCAATCTCTTGCTTGATGTATGCTTTAAAGAGCATGCTGCGTAATCGTTCAGTGTAGCGTTCACCCGATAAATCAAAGATGCTGTGCTGGATACCATAGCCAATGAAGGAAGCCACGCCAAGGATGGCAAATAAAAGGCCGTAAAGATTGACACCTTCGAGGGGTGAGGGAGCAATGCTGTCACCACCGCTCATCAGGAGTTGAATAGTGAGAGCCACAATGTAACTGGTCGCTGGATAAATGGCACCAGCAATAGCAGCACCTCCACAGCCGACAAGAAGCAACAACCATTCTCTACGCATTTGATGGAAAATCTTGCCGATAGGAACACTTTGACGCTTCATCTCCTTGAGCTCTTGTTTCTCCCGTAATCGCTTCATTTCATAAGCATCAATCGATTTATGGCTGCTGCTTCGAGATACATGTGCCATCTTGTAGTAGCCTTCTTTCTCCATATCATCTTCTTCCAACAAGTCGTCATCATCGTTGTCATCTTCATCAAAGGATTGGGCTTGATCTTTGGTGGATGCGCTGTTGACTTGCTGAGTGGCAATTTGCTGCTTCTTGACCAGCTCGGAATAGACACCAGCACGTTGAACCAATTGGTTATGGGAACCCATCTCGACAATGGAGCCGGCTTGCATGACAACAATGAGGTCGCAGTTTTTGATAGTGGACAAGCGATGAGCCACCGTTATGGTGGTGCGATTGGCAGCAGCGGCATCGAGGGCACGTTGAACAAGTCTTTCGGAACGCGTATCCAATGCAGAAGTAGCCTTTTAAAGTATGGGGTAAGTTATACTGTAAAATGATATAAAGATGTAGATGATGACTTACCTCATCCAATAGCAAGATGGTTGGGTTCTTGAGAATGGCACGCGCAATAGCAATACGTTGTTTTTGTCCACCTGACATCATAGCACCACCGGCTAAGGTATCGTATTGATTGGGAAGCTTCATGATGAATGAATGACAGTTGGCCTTTTTGCATGCAGCGACAATCTCATCTTGAGATACGGATGAATGGGAGCTCCCAAGCAAGAGGTTTTGGCGGATGGTCATGTTGAATAGAACAGGCTCTTGGCTGACAACACCGATTTGATCACGTAAGGCTCTCAAATTGTAGGCTCGCACATCTTGCCCGTCAACGAGAACTTGGCCTGAAAGCACATCATAGAAACGCTGGATCAATTGAATGGTAGTGGATTTACCCGAGCCTGAAGGTCCCACGAATGCAACGGACATGCCAGCCTTGATTTTGATACTCAAATCTTTGAGGATAGGGATATCTATATAGTATGCATAAAAGTGTAAATAAACAATCACATCTTGGTACTCGAGAACTTACCTGGTCGAGTGGGATATGCAAAGTTGACGTTGCGGAATTCAATATCACCCATGATTTTCTCGGGATGGATACCAGCATCAGAGTCAATGTCAATAAGAGGGATACGATCAATGGTCTTGAAGATTCTATAAGCGGCACCACGTGCTGTAGACACCGCTCCAAGATGACCAGGCACAGTGAGAATAGACATGGATCCAATCAATACGCCAAACAAGGCAGCAATGACCCGCCATCCTTCATAGGTGCCATCACTAACAAGTTTTCCCGCATACCAAAATGCAAGACCAAAATCGGCAAAAAGAACGAAAAGGAAGGCACCATAGCATGCTACATCACGTTGTTAGCACCTTTGATCTTTGTCAATAAGGCTTACATGTACACATACCTCCGGCAATCAGAGCACGACGCTCTCCATCTTTACGTGCGTTGACCAATTTTTCATCATAAAGACGTGAAAATCGACCTTGTAATGAAAACGAGTACACCGTACGGATACCAGCAAATACTTGTTCAGCTATCCCACTTGCTTGTGCAGAGGAATCTTGTACATCTTGGGTTGCCTTGGATACCACTCGACCCGAAAACCATGTCACCAAAGCGAGAGGGACCATTGTTGCAATAAGTACAAGTGCCAATCGCCAAGCCATACCAAGCGCCATAAGAATACCAATGATAAATGAAGCGAACGCACGCAACATGGCACCAAAACGTTCCGAGATTCTATGGAAACAAGAGAGCTTAGTATCCATGGAGATGGAATAAAAAGATGCTTGAATAAAAAACTTACCCATCTTGGATAAGCTGTACATCCGTGGCAAGCCGTGTAGTAAGTGATCCTTCGTCAGCTTGATCAAACCATCCCATATCTTGTCGAAGAATGCTATGCATATAGAGTTCCTTGATCTAAAAAGTCAAAGATAAGTAAGGCTATTTTGAAAGGAGAATGGTGTCACTTACCCTGCGTGTTTGACGTTCGCCTGTAAAAACCCACAATGCATTGGCAATGTACGCCAACACCATGATAATGGCACCAATTTCAACAAAAGAGTAAACGGCGGGCATGGTAGCGTCGCTGATGGATTTGTTGTCATTGATTGCATCCACCACTTTTTGTGAGCTCACTGCAAACAAACCCATCGAGCCTGGTTGTAGCAATCCAACAAGGATGGAACACGTCCATGCAAGGTAAACGAGAATCTTGTCACAACGCGTTGCATATGAAAAGAGCTTGCAAAGTTTTACAACATGTCGTTTTTGTTTCCTTCGGTGTTGTTTTTCGTTGCTAGGATCGTATTCAGCGTGCATTTGATGATGGTGTAATGCTTGTTGTTGGTCCTGGTGATATGTTGTGTGGTGGGATAGCTCTTGCATAAGCACGGTATCCGATGAGCTTTCGCTGTGATTCATAGCTCAAGAGACAACCGATTTTTTTTGGCGTGGTTGCGAGTTACGAGTAGAGAAAAAAAAGGGTAATAGGATGGATCTTTAAATATGTGTTTGATCTTGCGGACACAATGCCGTTGATAAAGGTTGCCTTATTGCGTGCTGATATCGGAGTTGTGCTTGGCCAAGAAGATCGAGATGTTGCCTTTACTACTATCCCTCTATTAAACACCATATGCCTATGACACTTTGTGATCTGATTGCATATAATCAATGTTCGCATGTTATAGAACATGACTATCTGGTTCTATCACGATGTTCTTATCATTTTCGTGGTGTTCGGCGCTTTCCTCCGTACTTCGGCACCTCAGGCCAAGACATTGTGTAATCCCCGACAGTAGAAGCTGCGTGAGTGGTGGGTCACTACAATGAACGAGCCCGCAATATCCCCTTAAAGAAACCGACAACAATCGCCTACAATGGCACAATTCATATAATAACATGTCTCTAAAAAAAGAAGCAGATGCAACTTTATTATGATCCGCACGCACGGTAATCGTTGATTAGCAACGTAATGAGATAAGCACGCATTGGGTCGGATAAATAACAAATCATAAGCCGTTGCGTGTGTCATGAAGCATTGATCTGCCATGTCGCACGTGTATCTACTACCTACGTTGCTGGTGGCTGGATCACTTACATAATCGAGCTTGGCGGAGGACTACTTTTTCTTGATGCTGTCAAGGCGTGAAGGTATTCTTATTGTGTAAACGACGTCCCCATTTACATACTACATGCTGATATGGATAGTAAAAGTTATCACCAATAATGGCAGACATTCAATGATCAAGTAATCTTATAGTCAAAGAAGGCTTGTATGCTTTGGGAAAATGTAGTAGAGCTAAATGAGGAGGTATTAGTCTGTGGTCGCCTGGTAATAAGTGAACAGCTGACAAGCTAACGATGTGGTAGGTGTGTAGGGTATCGGGTTGTTTAACAAGTCGCATGCATGGCACGCATAAAGCAAGGTGATCGAATGGCCAATTATTGACAAACCCAGCTACAGAAGAACACAACAATGATGGATGGGCTTGGTCACGTATGGGTTTCCTCCGCTTGTATATACAATTAACATGAAGAAAAGATTGATTATTGGTAAAAAGATGTCACTTTCATCCATAGGAGGAATCAATCAGTGGTACGTGCATCATCCACAAATCGATGAAAAACGTGGCGAATGGTGTCATTGCACAAGCTTTCCTTTTTAGATAAAAGAGGTTGTCTATTTCAGGCGGCGACCAAGAGGTGTACCTCTTTCCCTCCCCCTTTGTATTTTTTTCTTCAAACGCCGTAGCCACCCTCCTCTTTTCTTTCTTTCCAGAACCTCCTCCCTTTTTTCACCCTTTCACCAACCGCTCTGCTGCCTCCTTGGGGCTTGTGTGAGTGTGGGATAATCTCTACTACCATGATGCTACTACCTGATCAAGCTCTTGAATCCATCGACAACCATATCCACCAAGCTCGTGTGCTTGCTAAAACGTCCACTGAAGACATCTATCACCAAGAGATTGATGCAGCATTGACATTACTCGAGCAACTAGTACAACAATCCTATGACTGTTACACCACCATTGAATTATCGGATGGGCAAGAAATGCACGATGAGGCCGAAGATAATGAGACTCGAGTGACCCAGGATCATCTTCGACAAGCCAATAGGATTGCTAGTGCATTTTTGGTCAAGATTGTGTCTGGTGAAATGGGATGGGATGATGAACAAGTTGAACGAGCTGCTCGTTTGTTGGCTCATTTGTCTGGACGAGGAGGTAAGTAGGTTGTTGTATATAAAGGTGGTGGTGGCGTTGTTGATGATGATGGCTGATTTTGTGGCGGATCTTGAATTATAGCTGCAGGTGCCATCACACGCACATGGCATATTGCATACCTGGATCCCAATGGTGTACGAGATGAAATTGCCATTCAGTTGCATGAACCAAGCTACGTTGGAAATGATATCGGATTTAAAACGTGGGGTGCAGCACCGCTCTTAGCAAAGTAAGTGGTGTTGTTGTCGGCATCACACACAAATGATCATCTTTGGACCAACATCGGATGGATCTTTTTTAGGAGATTGGTGCAGCAACAACTCATCCCTGATTTGGCGAATCGCCGAGTCCTTGAACTTGGTACGGGTACTGGCTTGGTTGGATTGGTGTGTGGCAAACTTGGTGTGGATGATTTGACGTTGACGGACTATCATCCTTCGGTGCTCACAAATGTGGCCAAGAATGTCGAATTGAATGGATCAGGCGCTTCAGTAGCAGCTCTGGATTTTATCAAGGTGTCACGTGGTGAAGATAATCAATGGGATGGAAAGCGATTCGATATCGTCATTGCAAGCGATTTGCTTTACGAGATGGAGCATGCTGAGCATTTACCCGTGGCTATCGACAAGCTGATGGAAAATGAGTTTCATTTCATGATACCATTGCGTCCCACACATACTGAAGAGGTAGCCCTCTTTGAGAGCAAAATGGTGTCGCTGGGATTTGTCACTCAATGCACCGATGAGACTGAAAAGTTAGAGGATGAAGGTCGTGTACGATATCGATACTACCATTATACCAGGGCTTAATGTGTTCACAATCCATTTCGTATCCACCCCCCCAATGGTAACGTTGTTCTCCTCCCCTTTGGCATGATTCTCTTTTTGTATCATTGCATTCACCACGCATATGCATTTACTTATATGATAATAAAGATAATTCTAATGACTCGGGTATCCACTGCCCCTGGAAATTTTGATTGAAGAGGGGGCTCAAGTCTCCACTGCGTCAGTCTTCTTCTTGACACCAATCCAACCTTTCCAGCACTCAATGAGACGCTCCACCTACAACCACAACGCAAATGAACCTCAACATTGACTGAAGAAACGACGTTGTGGTGCAGCAGTTATACGAACATGCATTCCGAAGATCTACTTTCACGATCGACTCCTTTCGACCATCGCCGATACAGTTTCCTTGACAACCAAGTTAACGCCAGCTATGAACATTATCACGCGTCTGGAGGAATACCTTTGCGTTTTCAGCCAGCCTTTTCCACTTTCTTGTATCGTCGCTCTCTTTCCTGCTATCCTACCCCATATGAGGGTTGTTGAAAAGCAATGTCACAACGTCGAGATCATGGAGACAATGAAAAAACGCATGCTTAGATTACTGGTAAGGTGGTGGATGGAGAAAGGGATGGGTGGTTAATATGACCTTGCCTAATTCGGTATGTCAATGGCTATTTTTGCATGAACAATGAATCCCACTCAGGGCTCTTTGATGAAGAACAAGACTTGATCCCGATAAAGACGCTCTGCATCTCATCTCTTCCCTCAATCATACCTCTTTGGTTTTCCTTGGATGGTCAAATACCCAAGTTGATGTAAGTCTTTCATCTACAACCCTGTGAATGAGAGAGCTGATCATCATTGTTGTGGTCATTTTTTAGCTTTTCATTGTCTTCCTACTTTCATTGTTGTCGTTGTCGTCATTATGATATGTGAAAAGAGGTAAAAATCTAATGATGTTGCTTGATGGATCACATACTCACATCCCTTTTGATGTAGCTTTCCTTCTGTGATGCCTCTGGTAAAGGTGGACTTGGTGACATGGTGCTCTCAGGATCACTCAAACATCACGATTGGAAGGAGCCTTCCGAGTCGCCTATTGACACAAGGAGGTTGCTTGACAACAATCAAGATGCGAGCTCTGATATTCATATATGTGTCCTCTGGAGGCAAGGCGATGGTACGTTTTGGATTTCTCTAATTGGACGTTCCTAACTTTTTTATTGTATCTAGGTCATTATAGGGCTAATACACTGATCACGACGGGGATGTCTTTTACAAGGACTATAGTCGTTTGGGAGCCACTCAAACCATTACTTGGCTGGTCTTGACTAAGGCGTTTGGGCTTTATGGAGCGAACCGTAGGCGAAATGAAAGTTGGCTAGAGTCAAGAAGGGAAAGCAACCTAGGGTATAACCATACACGAGCTGAGTCTGGATGATGGGTACACGTGATTATTCGTGGAGACGACCCATTTTCAGGATCGGGTTGGAGCGATTCCAGCAATATGCCTGAATCAGGTACATCGATTTAGTATGCCATGCCTGCTATCTCCATTTCTCATTCATTTAATTGTTAATAGCAGGGTCGAGTCCTTGGAAGAGACCCATTCGAAGCAATTTTCATACAGCAAGGGAAGCGTTATTCAACATCGATTACGTCCAAAGCCGCTGCTGGTAAGCCTATTGCAAGCGAGAACCAGGATATGTACTGAGATAGATACACAGGTCACACGCACACGCAATCCTACCGTGGGATAACCTAATACAGCACGCATTTCATTCTCATTGGTATCGTGCAACGATTTACGGTCGCAATTCGCAATCAGTGTTCCAGGATTACGGTTACACCATATCTCTGGTCCCTGGTAAATGAACGTCCTAGGTCTGACAGCCCGCGAGAAAAAACAACACACCATACAAGAATGTGGGGAAAATACGACCGAACGACGTCTTGAAGAGATACCCATTGCCTTTCATGCATCCATATCCAATAAATAACAACCCATAGCATACACAGCAATTATTTGCAATACATTATGTATTATTTTATATACTATCATGCGGAATTGATTTGCTTGGTGGTGACATTATGAGACAAGCGGGAATTGAGAGCGTACATATACATCTTGTGGAATGTACCGGTTTGTGCAACAAGGTACACCCTCTTGCATTAAAGCTAGATGTCGAATTTGTCCATTGTTGCCTTTTTAACAAAGAAAAACCTACAACCCAGACCGTGGAAACGATCATCATGAGCTTGTTTCAACTCTTGTTTTCGGTATGACAGATAATGATAGTGTTGATGATGGCAAGAAAAGGAATGTAATTCTGTATTGGGGTTGGGCTGTTGCTGTTGTCTAATGTTGCATTGGATAATGCTGAGCTTCTTGTAACTCTTATATAAGCTCCTCTTCTACAATGGATGTGTAGGATACGATTGTCGTAAATCATCCCTCTTTTTCTTTACATACATTCATAATGAAATTTGTCCCATCTCTATTTGCAGTGAGCTTGGCTGCCTTGGGTGCATTGGCTGCCCCTGTTGAAGAGCGTGGTCCACCTGCACATGCATTGTCAAAGCAATTATACAACCGATTGACTATCAAAGGCTTGACCCGGCACACTGACAAGTTCCAATCGTTCGCTGATGCCAATGGTGGTAATCGAGTTTTTGGATCCAAGGGCCATAATGAAACCATCCAATACTTTGTGGATCAAACCAAACCCTACTATGATGTGACCGTGCAACGTAAGTATATTGGCTCAATACTGTAACTCGCATCAAAATGTCTCACTCACATGATGTACACTTTTTTTTTGGGTTAGCCGCTACTTTCAATTATACCGAAACGGTCAAGGAAACGGTCGAGTTTGCGGACCCTTCTGCTTCTTCAAGCCAAGATGAAATCAAGGTCAAGCTTATGACTTACAGCTCCAGCACACCTGAAGAGGGCGTCACTGGTGAAGTCGCTGTGATCCCTAATAATGGCTGCAAGGCTGAAGATTATGGTGAAGACGTCAAGGGCAAGATTGCGTTGGTCGTGCGAGGTGAATGTGCCTTTGGTGATAAAGCAACTTTGGCCGGCAAAGCAGGTGCAGTGGGTGTCCTCGTATACAACAATGAGGAAGGTGATGTCAATGGTACCTTGGGTGGTCCTGTTAAAGGCGCAGCACCTGCTGGTGGTATTTCCAAAGAGCATGGTGAACTCTTAAAAAAGCTAGCTTCAGAAGGCAAAGTTACTCTCAAATTGACCCTCGTTGAATTCCACGAGGAGCGCAGCACCGCCAATGTTTGTGCACAAACAAAGGTAATTATATTATTATTATGCATGCACATGTGATCCCCCATTTGCATGGATATTCACACACCAGGGTACTTTTTAGAGTGGTAACAAGAAGAACGTGATCGTGGTGGGTGCTCATTCGGATAGCGTTGTTGCTGGCCCTGGTATCAATGACAACGGTTCAGGATCAGCTGCCTTGTTGGAGGTGGCTCACCTCTTCCGCAATGTGAAGCCAAAAAATAGCGTCAGATTCTGCTGGTGGACTGCTGAAGGCATGTAATTCATATCATTTGCTCGTTTAATGTACGTGTGTTGCTAATTCTTCATATCATTAATAGAATTCGGCTTGCTTGGTGCTGAGCACTATGTCAAGAACCTCTCTGAAGAAGAAAAGAACAACATTGCATTGTATCTCAACTTTGATATGGTTGCAAGCCCTAACGCTATCAATGGTGTATACAGCCCAAGTGCCTCGGCAGAAGGTGTTGATGCTCCTGCTGGATCCACTGCTATTGAGAAAATCTTCGTTGACTTTTTCAAGGAGCACCATGGTTATTCAACCCCATCCGAATTCAATGGCAGAAGTGACTATGGTCCCTTCATTGTAAGTTGCTGCTTCTTTATTGATTTTCAAGTACTTTGCTTATTTACACATATACATGTAATACTATAGGAAGCTGGTATTCCAAGTGGTGGTACTTTTACTGGTGCTGAAGGTATCATGACTGAGGAAGAGGCTAAGCAATATGGTGGCCAAGCTGGTGTTGCCTATGATGAGAACTACCATGCAGCAGGAGACACCGTAGACAACCTTAACCATGATTTCTTCTTATTGCACGCAAGAGCCATTGGTCATGCTGTTGCCACTTACTCGGATTCCACTGCTGATGTCGATGCTGAAAAAGGAAACAGCACCAATGCTAAGCCTATCAAGAGCACTTTGGCTCTTCCTGCTAACGCTCAAGTCAAGCCTGTATATACAGCATGCGGGTCCCATGCTGTGTATGACATGTAATCCTATCCCCCTTCATACCATAAATGTATTGTATCAAATATCTTGTAAGAATAGCACATTGTAAATTCGTTTGATCCAAAAGATGATATTTTTGTTTTGCTGTGAGAAAATGAAAATGAGTGTGGGGATATTGTTGATGCAAGCAATTACATAGTGTGGTGGGGATAATAGTGTAAGCAAATGGTGGAGGAGCAAGGGATCGATAATGATACTACGTAATTAAGCTACTTGATCTCTTTGCTTGTGTTTGCAATACTCGATGACTGAAGATACATCTTGTGGTAACGCCTTTGCAGTAACTCTGTCAGCGATGCACTTTGGCACCCATCCACCAGGCTCCGAGCGCTGAATACATGTCCATTGCACCGCCCCATTCTCCAATTCCTCCACATACTCCCATGCTTCGTATTTGCCTCGTACAAATCCAGGTCGTACAGGTTCTGTTACATCGGATACAGGTTTCGATACAATCATAAATGCACGTCGTCTTTGTTGGTAATCCTCATTTTCTCCTTGTTCTTGATCCTCCTCCTGTTCGTCATCAACATGGGTTTCACGTACAACAACCATTTCCACAAACTCGCGTCCTGATGCCAATGTCGCTTTATAATTGAGCTGATATACGCCTATTGCATCTTCCTCAATGACCGAAGTAGATAGAGCCCATAGTTCACGTGCATCCTGCATAAGCTCAATGTATTTTGGCTCCTGCAACGAATGGTGCGTAAAAAGAACACTACGCAAGTCTGCATAACTGACACTGGTCACTATGCTGGATCGTTGTAGAAACCACGGGTTGCCACATTGAGGTCGACGTCGTACCGTTGTCTTGGTGCCATCGCTACTGGTGTGGTGAGAGAGCGTGGGCCATTTCGCTGATTCGGCAATGAGCTTTTTCAACTCGTCAAAGAAACCGTTAGAACGCTCCTTCAAATCCTCAATCGAAGCATTGCGAATCCAAGTGTCGGATATTGTCTCCATTGGACGTGTTGATAAAGAAAGTACCGGAAAACGGGTAAAGGATCGCCATTCCGCTCTCATCACGACGCTCTTATTTACCACCCCGCCTTTCATGCATGTCATAATAAATCCTTTGTAAAAGTGATTCATCCTTGTATTCTCAAAGCCATTGACTCGTCTCTCTCACAAAGCACAACCGCTTATTTATCATCCCCCAAGTCACTCGAACATCCCTTGCCATCCACATTTACATCCAATGATTGATCCACCCCACTTTTGATACTACAACATCTCTATTCATTTGCATAATAGGGTATGATCATTTGAATACAAGCGTAAAGAATAGGATAAGATTATTCAAATACTGGCAGGCTTCGAATAAAACGATCGACAGCTATCCTGAATAGCTCATTGCAAATATTACCAGGGGGAGGTGCCGAAGGACGAGCTGTTCCATTACCACTTGTACTCATATCATTCATCGATCCTTGTTGTTGTTGCTGTTGTTGTTGATCGGGAGGAAGAACACCTTGACTAATCTCCCAGCGTGTATCTTCAAACTTCATCAATCCATTCTTGACGACGAAATCCACGTAGAGTTGTACATAGATTTGCTTGAGCACGGCACGCAATGATTCCGTATTGGCATCCGAATTCATGACAAACTTGAGTCCAGTAGGCGTTTCATAATAGTGCAATCGATAAGTGGATGTTCGATACGAAATAAATTCATCTTGGCTTGTCAAAAGAAGGAGCGTGTCAGCCCAAATGATACCATCCCTCATATCCCTCATACTACTTACTCTGCACTCAATTTCCTCACAAAGTTACGCAATGAAAATACAACACCATAGACGAGTTTGGCCTCTTCTTCAATGGACATCACGCTACCCGCTGCCAATCCACTAGGTTGTGTCTGCAATAGCCGGTCGTCTCCACTACGTGTCATGGATGATGCAGGACCACCACCACCAGCCGTCGTTCCTGTTCCACTACCTCCACTGTGATGGTCCAAAGCAGATGATCCCGGGCTTGATGCTGAAAACCTTGATGATGAGGTCGTCAGACCACCCAAACGACTGCTGCTACCCATGGTGGTTGTATTATGCCCTGTTTGACTCATGCTCGTACTCGGCGTCGCATTGTTGCTGGGTGTTTTATGATGCCACTTTTGATAATAGATGCACTGGCAATGCCGATCGAAAATGTACAGGTTGTAAATAGTCATTGGGTGGTGCGGAAGGAGCGAACCAGGTCCCAACAAGAAATGAACGACTTGCTGACACCAACGCGCTGCTCACTGTGTAACATCCATCCCAGCTGCATGCCCTATTAATCACTTGTTAATCCATTCATTATGATAAAAGGATATATAAAAGACATGGCGTGATTCTTATTGGTATGGGAAAGATGTGATATCGTGGGAAGTGTGCCATGATACGGCGTGTTGCTATGGAGTTGCTAGGTAGCTCGATTATATGAATTTCTTGAGCAAGTGACATGGAGGCCATCATATGCCTCAAGGGGATACCTGGCCATTGCACTCAACAAAGATCAGGTATCCTTTAATCCGCCACGTGACAAATGTGCAGGGTCATTGAGAGCAACGTTGCCCCATAGCCAACTCAAAATGGCGAAGACCATGCCAACAAAGAAGAAGCTTGACTCTACCCATCAGAACTTAGCATTACCATTGTTTTCCTCATAACACCATCCACCAGTCATAATAGAATCAATTATCATGGCTCTTCTCATTCTTTTACTTTTATTGCAATATCATTTATATAGGCTATTGTATAAGAGGATGATAGCCTTTGTGAATGGATGGCTATGGACATAATACTAACATTGCTTAGCCGGATGGGAGTCCGTTGTAGTGAAAGGGCGAGAAGACGTTACGTTGATGTCAACCATCACCAACCACTAAGATGCTGGTGAGGGAGAAAACGATTGGTCAAGTCAGGGCTCAGCGGGCATGAATGTGTGAGCATGTCACGCTACCTACTGCTTCCACCTCTTGTTCTTGGCTTTCTTTCAAGCTCGGACCACACACACACGCACTCACTCACTCACTCAGTCCTCCCTTGTTTCCCAATGGCTATTGAAGATAGCTTTGATGTATGTATACCCGCCAATGGTCTCTGTATTCAATCCATACCAATGTCCCATGTTGACTTAGATCGTGAACGATCCTGGTGCAACAACCACCACGGTTCCCAGCGACCCAGCAACGGCGAAGCTTGGCACAGCATTGCAAGACACCGAGATTCCAGTCAAGCTGCTTTATTCGAAATCAAAAGTCTATGTGCACCCCTCAACAAAAGTGAGCGACTTTATCCCTGGCTATATCTCGATTGTCGAAAAGGTAGGTTCTTCTTCTATACATACACCCTGATACTTACAACTTGATATAGGCACCTCATGAGTATTTGATCGCTTGGACACCTGAAGCACTTATACTCTCCAAGGATATGGAAGCGTTTGTTCAAGTGGATAACAATCCTGAGGAGGAAGAAGGTTAGTATAAAAATCGAGGATCATGGATGTTGTCATCATTGGTGTTAAGCGAGCATTGCTTCTTCAGGTTCGACCGTCATGATTCCTTCCTTGATGGATAGGCCGCATGATCAATACTCTCTTTATGCTATCTCGTCGCCGCTGGAAAATATCAATTCGGTGTTTGTGCGGCCTCCTTGTTTCACCAAATGGTACGGCAGCGTGGTGCTTAACTTTAAGGATGGATCATCTTCAGCACCCTTATGGTTCCACGATGATGAAAGTCGCAGCACGGTGCTTCAAAAGAATACACAAGGTGGCAAGTTTAGCGATGATCAAGGTACCGATTGTCAGGTCCGTTGGGGTGGCGATGAGTTTATGCACAGGCTATGTCAGTTGACTCAAGTGACTCGGTATGTGTCTTTAATGTTTCGATCCATGCAAGATACATAGCCTAACATTCTATTTTCAGATCCGAGAATGATGCCCATTTGTATCTTGTGGGTGAAAGAAAAGCATCATCAACAGCAACAACAACAACAACAGCCAAAAAGCAGCATGCTTATGATACTTCAGTATTCGATTCGACCCAAATGGATCCTTGGATGGCGGTAAGTGATGATGACAGGGGTGTGGTTTAATTGTGGGAATGATATACTTACCTATGGTAAACCCTGACATGTCCAGACATGGAAAGAGTTTCGGTGGAATGCATTGGAAAAGCTCTCACGAATCACAAAGTTCTCTCGTGATGCTGCAGGTAAACAAAGGAAACAACAAGTGACAGATGACATGTATCATTAACCTATGGATCGGGTCCATCATCAGCCGGTGTCTTGAATCATCCTGCGTCTCGTCAATTTACACGCAACCTTCCTCCCCGTTTACAAGAAGCCCTCAACACGGATGCTGTGCGTGCTACAACAGACGACTATGACTCGGCACGCATTTATCTTGCTAAATGGGCAGCGGGACTAGCAGCTCGTTCGGATCAAGATACGCCTATCGAGAGACGCTATCGACATGTGGGCATCTGGGGCCATGGTTGGGAAGAAGAAACTGCCTTGGGTGTCTTTGAAGTGTTGAATGTAAGGTTCCTTTATGATAACGAATACATCTTATTGACACCACCCATGATATTCATATGTAGAATGAAAACGACTTTTCTATCCCTACTCACACTCGCACGCAACCCATCTCAGAGGCTGAATGGCGATCGTTTTTCGATGATCAAGGCAGATTATCTGTAGGCGAACCCTATATCCGCAAGCGTATCTTTTGTGGTGGCCTTGATCCAAGTATTCGAAGAGAGGCGTGGTTGTTCCTTACAGATGTCTTCCCATGGAATTCGACAGCGGATGAGCGAGAGCGATTGGCTGAACAATACAGGTAAAATACATCCATTTATTTTCATACGTTGTCAAACTAAATGATATTTGTATCTAGACAATCATATCGAGAGCTAAGAAGCAAATGGTTGGATGATCCAGAGGTCAAGGAAAGTGCAAAGTTTCAAGATCAAAAGCACAGGATAGGTATGTTTCGTGATCATCATTTGTATTTGGTGGAACCTTACTAACATGTCGTTAAAAGACAAAGATGTCCATCGAACGGATCGTACAGTGCCATTCTATGCCAAAGAAGATATGCCCAATCCCGATGTCACCATGCATGTCGGCACCAATGAGAACCTGGAAAAGCTCAAAGAGCTCTTGTGTACATACAACATGTACAATACAGACCTTGGCAAGTGCTTTCGTTTGATCATTGCAAGAACAACTCACTAATATGGTGTAGTATAGGCTATGTCCAAGGCATGTCAGACCTTTTGTCTCCACTTTACATGGTGATCCAAGATGATCTCGTATTTCAAGCCTTTGTTGGTTTCATGAACCGTACTGTATGTGCTATTTCATATGGAGCCATGTTGATTACATTGACTAATTCTACCCTTTGTAGAAGTCCAACTTTTATATGGATCAATCAGGGATGCATCGACAATTGCTGATAATGGATACCCTTTTGCAATTCATGGACCCAAGCTTATACAAGCACTTCCAGCGTGCGGACAGCGACAATCTCTTTTTCTGCTTCCGATGGTTCCTTGTATGGTTTAAGAGAGAGCTTTCATGGGATGATACCTTGACCATGTGGGAAGTCTTGTGGAGCGACTATCTTACCGACAAGTTTATGTTTTTTGTTGCATTGGCAATCCTTGATCAGGTAGGCTATACGGTTGCTACTTTGTCCAAGTAACATCAATACTCATTTTACATGTTCCACCACATTAGCATCGAGACTCCATCATCGATTACCTTCGATCATTTGATGAGATTATCAAGGTAAAGGTTTATTGAGAATAGCAGTTGAAATTGGTATTGACAAGTTTTGTATGTAGTATATCAATGACCTTTCTATGGGCATCAATGTTCAAGAGACGCTTCAAAGAGCAGAGATCTTGTTTTACCAATTCAAGCAACGTGTTGAAGCTGTGGATACAAAACGTGAGCAGCTACAGCAATCATTGGAATCTTCTAGTAAAGAAGCAAAGGAAGAACGTCGTGATCTGCAAGCACAATTGAACAAGTTACCTACCGTGAGCGAGATGTTACGTGAGCTCATCGCCACTGAAGAGGAATCCTCTAATATCGCCACCAACAGCAATAGTGAAAAGGAAAAGGTTTAAGCATCACTTATCCCATATGTACTCCTCCTTATCCCCTTCATCATCGTCTCTTTTATTGTGCATTATCATTAAAGGATATATAATCTATACAATTAATACTATCACTGCTGGCTGCTGCTGGGGATGGTGGGTTGGTGGTTGCCACTCGCCGTAGCCGCCGCCGCCGCCGCCGCAGCGATAAGACCGGGTCGCTCGTGCAACGTAAAAGGCCTATTTTTCTTTTTTCCCTCCTTTTCTGATCTCAAAGTCGTCATTTCATTCCCAACTACTTATGGATCACTTTGAAGTCAACTCCCAGGACGATTTCACCTACTTGGAGTATTCAGCAGACACGCAATCGTCGCAATACGACTACAATGACTTTACTCAACCCAAGACGGCCGACCTTCATCACGATCCCAGCTTGTCGTTAGCTTCCTTGTCATTGGACAATAACAGCATTGAAAAGGCATCACCCACCACATCGACAGCAGCTACCACCACCACCAAGAGCAACGGATTCGATTTCCAATTTGAAGAGACGGACGACTTTGATAACTTTGGTGAAGTCAATGGCGAAGTGGTCGACGAAGAAGAAGAAAAGAACCTTCCACCTCACGCATGCAATTACTGCGGCATCCATTCGCCAGCATCGGTCGTCAAGTGTGTTGCTTGCAGTCGTTGGTTTTGCAATTCCCGTGGCAATACTTCAGGATCGCACATAATCAACCACTTGGTGCGTGCCAAACACAAGGAGGTCATGTTGCACCCAGAGTCGCCACTAGGTGAAACAGTGCTCGAGTGTTACAATTGTGGATGTCGCAACGTCTTTTTACTCGGCTTTATTCCTGCAAAGAGTGATACGGTGGTTGTGTTGCTATGCAGGTAAATGGAAAAAGGAGGGAGGATGAAACTATGGGAGAAGATATTCATTGTTGTTGTTTCCATTAGACAACCATGTGCTGCAGTGCCATCGTCAAAGGATATGAATTGGGATACTTCGCAATGGATGCCATTGATTGATGATCGTTGCTTCCTTACTTGGCTCGTCAAGATTCCTTCTGAACAAGAACAGCTCCGTGCCCGTCAAATCACTTCGCAGCAAATCAACAAGTTGGAAGAGCTTTGGAAGGATAACAGTGAAGCTACCTTGGAGGATCTTGAGAAACCTGGTGTCGATGATGAACCTCACCCAGTCTTGTTACGGTATGTATTGTGTACCTGCTTTGGTATGCGATTGGTTGGTATGCTCATGTGTCACTTTTTAAAACGCAGATATGAGGATGCTTATCAATATCAGAACATTCTCGGTCCTCTCGTCAAGATGGAGGCTGACTATGACAAGAAGCTCAAGGAATCACAGGTATATAAAAAGTGGATGGATACCCAGGGAATGATGGAACATGATCACTGATCATCGTGAATAATAGACGTGTGATGATGTGGTCGTGCGCTGGGACGTTGGTTTGAATCAAAAGAACATTGCATGGTTTTATTTCCCCAAGCTTGAAATGGGTGAAGTCAAATTGGCTGTGGGTGATGAATTGCGTCTACGCTATCGTGGTGAATTACATGATCCTTGGGAAGCTACCGGTCATGTCATCAAGATCCCCAACAGTAAGTTCATCAACAACAACAACAACCCCCTTGGGTATTCTTTGTCTCTGATTTGGGTATATGTATTTTTAGATGTCAGTGATGAAGTTGCCTTGGAATTGCGTAGAAACAACAAAGTACCAGTTGAATGCACCCACAACTTTTCAGTGGATTTTGTTTGGAAATCGACCAGCTTTGATCGTATGCAAAGTGCCATGAAGACATTTGCTGTGGATGAGACAAGTGTGAGTGGTTACATTTACCATCGTTTGTTGGGTCATGATGTGGAACCCCAAGTGCTCAAGACGCAAATGCCCAAGCGGTAAGTAATGATGATGATGATGATTGGATATAAAGAAATGATGTCTTATTCATTATGCAACGAACAACAGGTTCTCAGCACCCAACCTTCCTGAATTGAACCATTCCCAAGTCTATGCTGTCAAGTCCGTATTGCAAAAGCCGCTTAGTTTGATTCAAGGTCCTCCTGGTACCGGCAAGACTGTCACTTCAGCATCCATTGTGTATCACCTTGCCAAGATGAACCCTGGCCAAGTGCTTGTGTGCGCACCTTCCAATGTTGCTGTGGATCAACTTGCTGAGAAGATTCATCAAACCGGTCTCAAGGTTGTGCGTCTCACTGCCAAGTCTCGTGAAGAACTTGATTCACCCGTATCCTTTTTGACGCTTCATGAACAAGTTCGCAACATGGATACCAATGTGGAGTTACAAAAATTGATCCTGTTGAAGCGTGAACAAGGTGAATTAAGCGCATCCGATGAAAAGAAGTACAAGTCGCTCAAGAGATCATGCGAAAAGGAATTATTACAGGTAAAAGAAAACAGAGATCTTTATAGAGATATCCATGTACTTATACGATGATTTTGATCTAGAATGCGGATGTGATTTGTTGTACTTGTGTTGGTGCTGGTGATCCACGTGTTGCCAAGTTGCGTTTCCGTACAGTGCTTATCGATGAAGCAACCCAAGCATCCGAGCCTGAGTGTATGATTCCCCTTGTTCTTGGCAGTAAGCAAGCTGTCCTTGTTGGTGACCATCAACAATTGGGTCCTGTCATTATGAACAAAAAGGCAGCTCGTGCAGGTCTTTGCCAATCCTTGTTTGAGCGTCTTGTTATTCTTGGTTTGCGTCCCATTCGTTTGCAAGTGCAATACCGTATGCATCCATGCCTTTCGGAGTTTCCTAGCAACATGTTTTACGAAGGCACCCTCCAAAATGGTATCACGACTCAGGAACGCTTGCGTAAGAATGTTGATTTCCCTTGGCCTGCACCTGAGACACCCATGATGTTTTATGTCAACTTGGGAAACGAAGAAATCTCGACATCGGGCACATCGTATCTCAACCGCACTGAAGCTTCCAACTGTGAAAAGATCGTCACTCGTTTCATGAAAGCGGGTATCCTTCCATCCCAAATTGGTGTTGTAACGCCCTATGAAGGTCAACGCTCGTACATTGTACAATACATGCAATTCAACGGCTCGTTGCGTAAGGATCTTTACAAGGAGATTGAAGTTGCCAGTGTGGATGCCTTCCAAGGTCGTGAAAAGGATTACATTATTCTCAGCTGTGTCAGAAGCAATGAACATCAAGGTATTGGTTTCTTGAGTGATCCTCGTCGTCTCAATGTCGCCTTGACACGTGCCAAATATGGTGTGGTGATTCTCGGCAATCCCAAGATCCTTAGCAAGGTAAGTTGTAACGAACGAATGGGTGTTGGTTATAGGATATTGATTTTGTTGTCACATAGCATCCTCTTTGGCATCATCTTTTGGTTCATTACAAGGAAAAGGGTTGTCTTGTGGATGGTGCATTGAACAACCTGCGTGCTTCCATGATCCAATTCAGTCGACCTCGCAAACAATACCGCAAGGATGACAAGTTCCGTCAAGGATTAGCTCATCAAATTGATGCTCGTGAAGCATTTGCCAAGGCACCCCTTGCAAGTGAGAGTAAGTACACCACTTTTAGTGTTTATAGGTAGTTACTTACGTTGCATGATTTTAGATCGCCGTGGTGCACGTGCCTATGGCCAAGATTACATGGCAACGCACGATCCTGTTGGTTATATTCCTTCGGAAATTGGTTCCTTGCCATCATCGCAATTCAGCATTCCCTTTATTCCTTCTGCTAGTGGTCCATTTACGCAAGATTTGTCACAATCGAGTGTGTTCAACCGCAAGAATGTGAAGCAAAGTCTCAACAACGAAGGCAACATGTCACGTTACATTCCTGGATCATCGACATTTGCTACGCATGGATTTGGTTGGTCCAGTGGATCAGCTTCAGCAGCGGCTGCTGCAGCAGCAGCAGGTGGTGGTAATGGTGGTGGTCCCTCACAAAACATGTACAGCAGCCAAACATCCATTGGTCTTGCCTTGTCACAGAGCGATCGACTGCGTATGATGGCGGAGTTATCGAGTCAAGGAGGTTCAGGAATGGGTGGCAACAATAGCTTATTGAGTCAGGATACAGTTGGCGGTTATCCCTATGATGATTACAAGTCTCAAGATATCTCGACCATGCTTAGTCAAGATTTCGATTTGCGAAGTCAAGCCAGCCAGGCGTACACCCAATATTAGAAGAAGGGTCTAGCGTGTACAGGGCTCCCTTTTTCTTTTATCAACAATTCCCCCCACGTCCTCTGTCTCTCTCTCATTCTTGCAGCACACACACACTCACACACACACACCCAGTTTCTCTCTCATCCACTCCCTCCACAACCCAGCTCACATACACTCTTTGATGATGGGCAGCTCTCTTTTCTCTTTTGGATTGTCCTTGTTGTAGTAACGATGGATGATCTTTTTCAAGGAAATGTGTCTCCTCGGTGGTGGTGGCGGTGATTCTTGACTCAAACCCAAACCCAAGTTTGCCCTCCTAGTTGCTTTTGTTTTCTTTTACCCTGTCAGGAAGAGAAAAGTAATTAGGTATTGTGTGGATCCCCTCCCCCACTGCCCTCGCTTGTAGCTATCTCGGTCTAGTAGGATGGATGGAAGGGCGGAATAAATTGTGCTTCTTTTTTCTCACAATGTAGATATTGGATCGATATGTTTTATGTATTACATATATATACTTGCGCAAAAGTGTAAGGTATAAAGCAAAAGGAGAAACGTTTAGATAAAGGGATGATGATGATGATGGTGGTGGGATGGATGAATGGATGAAAGTTAAGCAAAAGATTCCCTATGTCTGGTATGGGGCAACCTGTAGAGTACTGTGCTTTGATGATGTTGTGATGGCCGGCTGCTATATCGTCTTGTTGCACTGTTGCTGGATAATTTCAAGCCGTAATCTTCATTGTCGTCGTCATGGATACTATCATTTCCGGATACAGTCATTCGTCGTGATCGAACACTGCTACTATAGCGAGATGGTGATGATCCTGAGGATAATGTGGAGCTTCGTTCTCTAGTGGTGGCTACTCGTGCTGTGCTGGATCTCGGTGTTGTTGTTGTTGTTGAATGACGTTGTCGAATGCTTGTCAAAATATCATTCGCCATTTCAGCTACGGATGGTTCTTCTTCGGTTGTTTCTGGTATCTATGATAACATCCCATCAGTATATGGTGGCCACCACGTCATGTATGAGAAACCTTGTTACCTGGTGATTGGGACGAGCCGATGAAACAGTGTTCCTTCTGCTGGATCGTAATGATGCTGTGGGCTGATCATCATATAATGTGCTTGATCTATTGCGAGTTGTACGTGGCAAAGATTGTTGTTGATTCAGGTTTGGGACAGCAGGATCGCATACAGTAACCCTTCTACTTGATCGATAAGATGATGATGATCGTGCATTGGTGGTGGAAGTTGTGCTGGTATTATTGATGAAAGAAGAGGTGTTGCTGCTATAAGGTTTGATTTCCTCAACAACCGATTCAGGTGGTGTTTCAGGTAAACTATCAGATACGCGAGACAAGGTGATTGAAGACGATGAAGGTGAGGGCCGGCTTTCACGATTACGGATCATCATATTGCGACTGGCACGTGATCGTAGATTGACCACAGGTTCCTCAAAAGGCAATTCGTTTGTTTTTGATGATAAAAGTCGATGTTTTTCTGGCATGGATACAGTGCGTACACGTCTTGACGAAGAAGCGGAAGATGTATCTGAAGATGTTGTGGTGGTCGTGTTGCTGCTAAGTGTCGATGTCATTTGATCTCTAACAACTGCTGCATCATCGTCGCTGCTGGATAGTTTGCTTCTTGGAGTAGATCTCATGCGAGGCTGTTGATGATGATATCGATGTTCAAAGCTAGTATTTTGTTCTCCTCCATTGGTGCTACCTCGACGCATTTGGTGAGGATCATCATCTCCATCATTGATAATAGGTCGATTATTGGGTCGTGCTTTGGATAAAAGGGATGCTCTACGTTCAAGAATAGCGTCCGTGTCCTTTTTCAATGCCAAAAGCACTTCAAGATCCATGCTTTGTCGCTTATTCAAATTCGCGGCTGTTGTTGTTGTTGGGTTGGTACGTAACGAGGTGTAGTGTTTAGGCGCATGATTGACCGGTTCGGAAGAGTCTCGGATAAAGGATGTGCGACGAATAGCTTGTAAAAGTTCCTCTGTTTTGCGAGCTGACTTGTTGAGCATTGCATTCATGCGACCCTCTTTGCCATCCTCGCTCTCCACAACAGCCACTGAACGTCGTCTATCAATCATACTTTGACGGCTATTGTTGTTCACTAAGCGTGCATCGAGTGAATGTTTACGATCATTTCGAATCGAAGGCTGTCTAAGATGTTGTTGCTGTGGTTGGCGTGGTTGTTGTTGTTGTTGTTGTTGTTGTTTGAGATGCTGTTCCTGTTGTTGCTCAAATGATTCATCATAGGGCTTCTTTGGTGTACTACATTGGAAACAAGAAAAAACAGTAAGTGGCTCGTATATAGAGAACATTCATGCAGGCGATAATACAATTGCATCTTACCTCGGCGTACGACTGGCAGGCCGTGACATTGTATCCTCAAGTAACGAAGGATCAATAAAGTCTTTGAGCTCACTTGACACAAGGTCCAAGGATACTTCGTCATCACCTATTGTTATTATACCCATTAGTACCCTCTCGTTTTGCCTATTCACTCGAGTTCTATACCTCTATTAAGCTTTCGAAACAACATGACACTCTCACTGCGGTCGTGGTATCCTCTCGAAGAACCGCTTTTCAGCGAATGGGCATCGTCAGGCCGTTGTTTGTATTGTTGCAGATCGTCGTCATGGTGATTCGTTTGCCTTGTTGAAGGAACAGGTGTGGTGAGCGAGCGCATAACACGCTGCAATTCCTCATCGTCGATGCTTCGGAAACTAATGCGATAACCTTGGCGGCGTAATGAGTGGTTTGAGCCAGGAGTGAAACGGCCATCATGTTCGAGGATGCTGTCGAGGTCGGCATAGTCTTCTCCATAGGTGTCTTCAAGGTTTGTTCTTGCATAAGGCATGTTTCCTTTGGACCAAATGTGGTGTAACAAAATATAAAAGTGAAGAAAGAAGAGAGTGCACGAGCCCAACCTTTGTTCTTTGTCCGCAAAAGGAAAGTTGCATGCGGATACTACAATAATGCGACTACCCATTTGTTATAGAGGCATACATAATAGTGTCATTTCGCACAGACTATATACCCACTCTCCACACCTCTCCTTATTTTCAACATAAATGAAACTGAAACCTCGCCTTTTAGAGTTCATTCTGTCAATGCTGTAATACATCAACCCAGCTAGACTTCTTTGCAAAAACCTAGAGCCGCATTCCGCTACAAGCACAGCTGCAACAAATTATGATTAACCGACAATCTAAGGCCCTTTTTCTTTTAATTCAGTAAAGGCGCGGTTGTCCTCCTCGTTGGTTTCACTCTTTCTCTTTCTCTCTCTTTCTAAATTGACAATTTCATACTCCCTTTTTCTTCCCCTGATGGATTTTGACAAAGGCCCCTTGATTGATATTCGTTTACTGGAACCTGACATTCGTTTACCAGTTGATGGTGGCAATGGTGGTGTGCTTCGAGGATCGGTCAGCATCACATGTCGAAAATCATATACCATCCAATCATTGGAACTACTCTTTGAAGGATTCCAATACATCATAGCAGGTGTGTGTGTGTGATCCTTGCTCATATCATTCACTTGCAACAGCTTTTATTAATATGATTGAAAATGTAGATGGTGATCGACCACTCAAGGGAGAAAGAAAACAAATTGCTCGTCATCCGGTCTTGTTGTATCCAGTTAGCACCACCAGCAATAATACCGATGCCGATACAGCACCCGACTTGCTGATCTCACCAGGCACTACGCAATGTACCTTTGAATCAATATTGCCTAGCCATCTACCTGCAACCATACAATGCCCTGAACTTGATATCCAATACAGCTTGCGAGCTACCATGCATTATAATCGTATTAGCACCTCCACTTCAAATTCTACCACCTCCATTACCAGCAGCAAACCACAATGGCTGTCGCGGAAACGTATTCGAAACACCGCTTGCACAATACCTGTACGATTGATTGCAGCACCCTCATCCGCATCACTATTGTATCACAATCATGGCATCGACTCTCTTAAACAAACGACAACCTGGTGCCAGTATCGGATTGCTTTTGAGCATCGTTCTATTACGGCAGGCAAGACAATGGGCATCCTGTTGCAGATGGCACCTCATTTACAAGGCATGTGGCTTGAGCAAGTTTACATTGAATGGATCGAACGACGACGTGTCTCTACACAAAAATTAAGCAAACATTTATTGCTGCCTATTCGATGGGTACAATTGGATCCATCTGGACATCAACAACATCATACAATGGCACCTCCGCTCAGATTAGGTAGCCATCCCCGATCGTTCCGATTAGCGTATCAGGTACCGGAGCATTTGGTCCCTTCAACTCAATTTCACGATCAATTTGCAATGGACCATCACGTGATTGTATCCATGCTGCTGAGTTTCCCTGCAGTGGTCAAATGCAAAAATGATGACAATAGGCGCTACATGAGGAGGTATACCAAGACCATCCGATTTGGAACCGACATACGCGTCATTGATGGACGTCAAGATCAAGATGCAAGATTACCACCCTACCAGGAATGTGCAAAAAGCCAAGATGGCTCAAGCAGTTCATCAACATTGATCATGCAAGGCCCACCCATGTATACCCCATAAAGCGAACAACCCCCCCAACACATACACACATCATGTAATATAGAATACTGCATCCCTCTTCATACATCCAATCATAAGATCAATAGAATCCTTTTATATCATCCCTCATATGAATCATTCAAAGAGATACTTTTAACTATCCCATGATCGAACCTTGATTCATAGTAGTAGTAGCAGTGTGGGTGGTGTGTCTCAGCTCAGCCAGGTTAGACAAGAGATTTTTGTTGTTCAGGGCGGCTTATCTCATCATCACAGGGTTTATATAGTAATATCATGCCATATCGCCAATAAAGGGTTTGTGTGTGATGACACGTTACTACAAAATATGATACCCACATACTGGTGTTTGGTAAGCAAAAATCTGCATCCTAGTAGCCATACATGGGCATGTTAGCAATGGTACTACCTGCTTGTATAAAATGACGCATGAAAGATCACTGATGGGAAATGAGTAATCGGAGTCGGATACATGGCGTTTCTGCATAAGTCGATCGCTCATTAAACTTCGTCATGCCATTATCACGGTGATCGTTCTTTGAATGCGCAATGCATGTAAACCAGCAATGTTGAGCGTTCATGCATGAAGTAGTATAAAAGGCAGCTTGAACGAAACAAGGGAAATGAGAAGGAAGAATAGGAGTGATAGGAAAAGGCATAGTGTAGTTTTCTGCAAAAGGCAAATCGGGTGGGCCAGCCACAAAGATGGCAACTTGCACTTCATGGAGTGTGTCATATGACACGCCCTCGAAGGATGGCACAGCATATAGGTAACCATGCCATCCTTCATTGTATGAAGACGCGTATATACATAGGGGCCCTTTTCCTTGTCTCGTAAATGTAAAAGAGATTTTGATATTGCTGGATGGAGCATCATCGATCGCGCAGTAATGATGATGCTGCTATACGAGGTCAAATGTTGAGGGATCCAACACATGAATACATGCGCACACACACATACACAAACAGATCACTGTGCCACAGCTGTTGGTCGAGTTTTCCATTTTCAGCCTGGATACTGCTCACTCGCTATACTTGCCCATCCAGGGCTTAGCATAAGAGAGTGAGAGTGAGAGATGCACCCAACACGCACTCATACAAGTTCACACAGGTCCTTTTTTCTTCTCTTTTTATCTCTTCCTTTTACTACTCAACTATACACACACACGACACAACACTCTCCATTTTCTTTCTCCATGGTCAAAAAACCAGTTTCACGTCGATTCGTCATTGTAGGAGACGGTGCATGTGGCAAGACTTGCTTACTCGTTGTCTATGCCGCGGGCAGGTTTCCAACAGAGGTAATTATTTCTTTGTGGGAGGGTGGAGCAGGTATCAAACATCATCACCAACGATGATCCTATGGCAAACAACAACTAAAGAAAGAGTATAATAAGTACGTGCCAACTGCCTTTGACACATTTGT
The DNA here is from genome assembly GCF_029851405.1 of Lichtheimia ornata. Classification (NCBI taxonomy): domain Eukaryota; kingdom Fungi; phylum Mucoromycota; class Mucoromycetes; order Mucorales; family Lichtheimiaceae; genus Lichtheimia; species Lichtheimia ornata. The sequence continues at coordinate 1,079,804 of NW_026695321.1, forward strand.
CAAGACCACGCATGTGGATGGTCGTCAAGTCAACCTTGAGCTATGGGATACAGCAGGTAATCTTTTATAATGCACAAGGGTCGAATGTATGTATATTCACCAACAACAATCATTTGTAACAGGGCAAGAGCTGTACGACCGACTACGCATGCTTGCTTATCCTGACTCGGACGTTATCCTTATTGCTTACGACATTAGTGACCCGGAGACATTGGCCAATGTCCCTGAAAAGGTAGAGTGATGGGGTTTGTGGAGGGAGCGCGCGCTTGTATCAAGGAGATGATGAACCTTTGGCTTATCTTTGCAAATCACATGTTACTCAATATAGTGGTTGCCTGAAGTACAATACTATTGTGGCTCCAGCACATTCTTCCTAGTGGGATGCAAAAGAGATTTGCGAGATGATCCTGAAACATTGGAAGCTTTACGAGAGCGTGGCATGACAACCGTATCATATCAACAGGTAAAGGTGAAGGATGAGGAGGAGGATCAAGCGTATGGGATGACTAAAAAAGTGATCGACATGTGTGTAGGGCCAGGCCATGGCTGATACTATTAGAGCCATGGGGTATTATGAATGCTCAGCAAAATTGAATCAAGACGTAGCACAGGTCTTTGAACAAGCCGCTCGAGCGACACTCAATAAACGTTCCTTCAGCTGCGTCCTCTTGTAAACACAAACATCTTCCTCCACCACACACTCCTCTTCATATCCACACACACACAAACCATCTTTCTCTTTCTCACCCATTGTACAACCCTCCCCAACATGTAACCTCATCTTTAACCCCAATCCCCATTTTATATATCATGAGCGACATTGTGGAAAAAACAGAAAACGCTTTTTATGCACTAGTATCCATGGGATCATCACCAGCTTTTGTTGCATTTCGCTTGCTCTTTTGCTCCAATCTCCAAGCTTGAATCTTTGCCTTGAGCTCATCAGCTATACCAACAAAAAATGATTAAAGGACTGTATAAATGGATTTCATGTCAATGTCAAAAGCCTTACCGGGTTCGACCATATCCATGGAGAGGGGTGCACGACTGAATGGATCACGAGTATCACCAAGCAAATGGGCACGAATTGTACTGCGATCCACAATGGTATTGGATGTTGGTAGCAGCACTGGGTCCTCCATCACGCTGGAAAGAATAGGATCTAGTGGATGACATCCCTTGTTAATAAAGCATAGCCATCGTATAACAAGAATAAAAAACATTTACCCAAGAATTCATCAGGCACATCACCCAGTTCTTCTTCCTCGAGAACACCGCATTGGATGGCTTCCTCGACCTTGTTGACAAAGGATTCAAGTGCGGCTACATCATCCGGATGCTTTAAACGTTGCTTCAACATGATGGAAGCTGCCTTTGAAAAGTATTCTTTCTTGTAGGATCGACCATCACGAGCCACCGCTTCCACAAAGGTTGGGCAATTGAGATGAAGGTAAATGTCAATGATTTCTGAAAGTAGCACGCGTGGCTGGAAATGGTATTTTTCTCGGTTCTTCACCTAAAATCATCCATGGTCAATCGCATTGCACAATACGCAGCAGCAACAGCAACCTCGTTTAGTACCTTGAGCTCAGTACACTTGGGTCCCACAAGCTGAGCAAGATTGTAATCAAGCATAGCAGCCAATCGATCCACCACCTCCGTCACCATAAATGGCTCAACCACCTCAGCCGTCAAGTACTGCAACATGTGAACCGTCTCACTACCTAATGCGACATAGGACTGTGCTTGGCGTTCAAGAGATCGCAAATTGCCTTCCCGCTCTTGTCGTTGTTGCTAAAACGATGATGAGTTCATTGTCTTGCGTATATAAAAGGTAATCACAAAACTTTACCACTGGCTGTGCCTCCCAAGCAGCTGTATCTTCCATTTCCAATTGGATTTGGTGGATTTCCGATAGCTTGCTCAAGCTTTCATCCAAAAGATAGGTAACATCGCTCATCAACATGTTGACAAATCGGGTAAACATCTCATGGTTTCTATATAAAAGTGTCAATTGAAAAAACAAAATGATGCAAACGTAAATATACATACTTGCTCTCCTCTCTTAGCTTGGCACGATGAGAAGGGTGACCCCAGATGGTCTTCATGATATGGCTGATGTTGTAGCGAATGTTGAATTTGTCATAAAATTGAGAGCTGGTGCCGGTTTGTTCCACCTCTGTAAAAGTAAAAAGCATGATGAGGAATATTGTTGTACTATGACGTTTGTTGCTTGTACCCACCAACATAAAACGTCATCAGTGACACCATCAAATGATCCAAGGCAAGTGGATGTGAGTTGAGCATTGTCTCGAGTTCGCCAGGTACGCCCTTGGCAATTGGATAGGTGAAGAAAAATAGAATCTATATATACATAATGAATGGTCATTGTTCATTGTTTGTCACTTGTATGGCATTACCTCCACAAGCTTTGCTTTCAGATATGGGTTCTTGATATATTGTGTGTTGCGAAGGAAAGTGATGATAAATGTCACAAGCTCCTCTTGGGAATTGCTCTTGAAAACCTTCATGTGATAACAGTACCTTCATATACCAATATGAGCCCATCACAGCCATCTTTTTCCATCTGCGGCGCACGCGCACAAATACTTACTTTCCGAGGAAAATGAAAAACTCCACCACATCTTCAATGATCCATTCTGGAAGCATAGCAAAGTCTTCGGGTACGTCCTTTGGAAGTGGTAAGGTGATCATGGCCCAAGGATGCTGGTGCTTAGGATCCACAGTACGAATCATCCATGACATGACAAGGTTGTAGAATCGCATCGTCTCGGACAAATATTCCTCATCCATCAACATCGACTCGTAAGCAAACTTGTGCATCGACATCAAATCAAGTCGAGCCTATGATTCAAGGTTAGCTGTTGAGTTCATCCCATCCTCTTTTACCATACCTTTAAGCGTTGCATGAGAAAATCTTGCATAGGTGTCTATAATGTTATTATTTAGCATACAATCATCTTTTGCAAAAGACAAAAACTTACATTTCCCATACGAGCAATATCTTGTTCCATGCGATCCATCTGACGTTTCATTTCCGAATGCTCTCGTTTGAATTCATTGTAGTTGACGAATGATCGAATAGGGCCATAATGATAGAATCCCAATGTCAAGTAAAAGATGTCGCTAATAAAGTTGTGCGCTACATCACAAAGGATGAGTTCTCCCAGCCATATCATCATCAATCACCCATTGTCTTACATTTTGGCTCGCCACTGTTATAGTATCGATCAGATTGCTCCTTGTCAGCAGTGACCTTGGTATCCTCTGTGACATCAAGTCGACGGCTTGTTCTAAAGTAGGTTGGTTCGATCTTGTCAATCTACATGAAAAAGTGTGAGTCAATAACATACTCCATGGTGGTGGTGGTGGTGGTAAGCACTCTTACCTTGGACGCCTTGACATCCATAAACGGTTCACAAAAGCTGAGAAGAATGGCAGCAATGTTGTGCATAAATCCTTCGCTTGCAACCGTCAATGGATCCACTTGCATTTGAGCACGTTTAACATTGAGCTGAAGAATGTGGGCAAAGTAGGAAAGCACCGCTTCACGAGCCTGTGGACTTGATCGTACGATGTTGTTGATAACGCCAAACATGGTCCTCTACAATACAAATCAATACATTTGCACTCCTATAAATCACTCTTAGATGTACCTGGATGTTGTGAATAGTTGCCCTGATGCCGTTCATGCAAGATTCGATGTCCGCTGAATAACGCTCTTCTGCATTTTGGAAAAAGTTCTCGGCCACTTTGGACTATCATTCACAAGTCAGTATGGCTACCCCCATCATCCATGATTACCGTACTTACCGAACGATCTGGGTATGCAGTGAGACTAAGAAAAGGACCGAGGAGTGAAATACTCTCAATGTTATGTGCAGCAGCATGGCTCGGATCGAATTCAGGAAGCGTGGTGATCTATACACGACTTGTTGTCAATCCACACTATTCCCAAATCCCCCGTTCTTTTTTTTTTACCATTCCAGCAATCGTCTTGTTCTCACACAAATTGGTCAATGCCTATATGTATCCATTGTAAGTCGCTTTTTTCACATCTCACAAATGACCCATTCCACATACCCGTAGACTTGATTTGTAATCATCCAAGATATTCATGTTTTGTAAGCGGTTTGAGATGATCACCAATGCGGAGCCAATGATCTAATTGAGGATGGCTTAATAAAACGCACGAGATCAGACTCTTCTTTTGCTATTGTTTACCTGATCCAATCCATCATCGGCGAATCTTGCCACCAATTCTACAAGGTATTCACTTGGTAAACCTTCAGCCGTATCTGGTTCAGCCAACAAGCGAGGAACTAATTGCTCTGGACCCAAAGGTGTGGGACTACATAATAACTCGTTTGAATGACTGATTCAGCAACATTTTAGATCCACCACGCTTACCTTTGAATCTGGGGAAACATGTCTGGCATTTGGATCGTCAAACCAGAGTATGAGATAAGCAAGGCTTTGGTGTTGTCGAGTAATGTCAAACGTTGTTGAAGCACGGCTGGATCAAGGTTCTACATACACATGTATTCATGAGTAAATTGCTTCCTCAATATCATACGATCAATATACCTTGCTTCGTGTCAATGTATTGCGCTTGATCTCATGTGCACGTTTCCAGCAAGCGAGCAAATAGTCAAAATCCAATACACGCAAGTCGTTTCGAACGTCTTCAGGATATTCATCATTGGACTCATTGGGATCAATCGATAATCGTGCAACCAAAATGCGATCGAGTAATGATTCACTTAGGCGATATGGCTTGGATTCTAATCATCATGGTGTTTAGTTGACTCTGCCTGCCCAATGCACCACCTCCTTTTTCATCATCCATGAAAGACTTACCATTTTCCTCCTCGAGTTCTGATACCAATCCATGCAAGTAAACACATCGTCCTTGTTTATATACAGTATCCAACTAAGGTCCATGTCAGATAATGCTGTAAAGAGCCCCAACATCTACTACTCACGTTCAAGGTCACCTGCAGGATACGTGACAGCACCTCGTTTTGCCAGTCTTCGAAGCTCTTTGCAGGTGCTTTTGGAGTGGGTGACGTTACAGGCTTGGAAGGTGGTGTACTGGTAGTAGTAGTAGTAGTAGGAGGAGCCGCTGGTGGCTATAAGGTTATGTATGCATGTGCGCAGATCAGCATATTGCGTAGCCATCATGTATATAGTATCCATACATTTGTTGGTGTTGCCACTGGTTTAGCTGGAGGCGTTGGTGTCGATGACTGGATTGGCTTTGACGATGCCGTGCTTTGGTTATTGACAGGTGTGGTGGTGGACGTCGTAGCAGCATTGTTCGCTTCGGCTGCTGCTGCTGCTGCTGCTTTTTGTTCTTCAGCTTGCTGTTGTAACTTTGCTAGGCGCTTCAATCGGATCTGTATAGTTGTAAGACGCATTAGAGGTATGTGAAGAGCGTGTATAATGCATTACCTTGTCAGCATCGGAAGGTCCAGCGTTGTCCATAGTTTGAAGAAGAATATAGAACAGGGAAGCAAAGTTGCAGGTATGGGACACATAACGCGCGACGCTCTAAAGCTGTTACTCAACCCCGCTGATGAACCAAATGGCAATGTCACATTTGAACCCATCATCATTCGGCTTTATTCAACACTATTCAAGGTGGAGCTTGATTGCTGATCATCATTGCTGCTTACACAGAGTACTCGAATACGCTACACATATACACATACCACCATCATTAAGAGTAGCCTGCTGACAATGACAAGAAATAGTCCCTATTATTGTAATGCGAGTGTACTCAGCAGGAACAAAAGTGATTAATTGATTTCATTGTTTGATGATGGCTATTATCACCTGCCCTAATTTATGCATGGACAATTTTACACCTTGGCTCTTCAGACACTTATACGCCCCATCACCCTATCATACAGCAATTCATCAACACAATAAAAGAATGGTTTCGCCACTCATCATAATCATCATCTCTTGCCTCTATCATACCATTTTGATTGCTTACAAGATCAAATGTCCGAGGTCTTATGCATACCTCATTTCTTTCAAACGTGTCGTTAAACGGTGGTCATTGTCGTCATTCATACATAGATGTTTCATTGCCATCATAGTAGTCACCATTATGATGTTCTTTCCTGCATTAAGGTGAATTCGAATCATACTCCTTGTTGGGTCGCATTAACTATCCTGATAGGTGAAAGCTGGATTTAGTACAATGGCTTTCTACTGTAGGGTGCTGATATCGACAATGACGCAAAGGTCCAATGCGTGGATCTACCAATCTGAGTTTCAACAATACGCAGTGCATGAACAAACAAGTTTCCACCAAAGCAATGTCTCCAATACAATACACTTGAGGCTATCCTTTTCAGTGGTTGTTCAAATTCAACCAAAGTAGTACTTTGAAAAGCGGATACTAACGTGTGCTTCTGTTTATGGCGTGCCTTGCCCTCATCCTTTACGTTGTTGACCTGCAGCAGTCATTCGGCCTCCTCCTCATTCTTACACACAAGCAAGTTCTCATCCAATTTAATTGACCAGCAAGCAGCAAGTTTTTTTTTCTTTTCTCTCATCTCCCTTCAACAAGATACCATATGTGTTACCAAAAGGGCGTGGCTATCAACATCAATAAGTTTATCCAGGTGACCAGCTTTTGAAGGGCATCATTTAGCACCCACATTTATGATGTCAAGGAAAACGCTACCTTTACACCACTTTTCACCCACGATGATGATCCTTTAGCGTTGTCTAATGACCCATTTATTCATCAAGAAGACAAGTAGGCCCACTCTATACGATCGAAATCAAATAGAACATACCTCTTTCCTTTAATCATTTGTAACAATAAACCATCACTACTAACAAGACGCTTTCATTGATAATATGAGGAGGATATCAAGATAGACTAGAAAGGGAAACATCGACAAGTGGTGTCACATGGAACAAATATAGACATGGGTCTACTCTATTTTGATCAAAGAATGGTGCCATTGTTTCTATTCAAAGCAGCAGAGGCACATTTAGGGAAAAGGGCGAGTATCACGTGGCCATGAGCCGTTCATCCGGGCGTTGAGAATTTCAAGGTGTGGAGTCCGCGAACCTTTTTCCTGTTCCATGTAAAGCGCCCAGTGTGAACCTTATCCACTCCTCCTGCTCATCATCATCTTGTGTGCTTTCATCTTGGTTGACTTGTACTCTCTTGTCTTTGAATGACAGACCACGTTTTACGAAAGCGGCAAACGGCCTTTGAACCTCTGGTGGCGCCACTCAACGACGACGACAACGATGACAAGTGGGCTGAGAATCGCCATTACGGCGTTGTCGTGGATGCAGGATCGTCAGGGTCACGGGTGTATGTGTACTCTTGGGAAGACTTTGAACATACCAAAGCGTCTCTATTACCAGTGGATTTACGAGGAAGGATACCTGTTGTAGAGCGTGGTGATGCTCAAGGTCTTAAATGGACACGACGTGAAGAACCTGGTAGGTACATGAAATTATTCATGCATTATTGATTGGATCTATCTATCTAACTAATTTCGTATTAGGCATTTCAACCTATGGAAGTCGTCCCCAAGAAGTGAGCGAGCATTTGAAACCGCTACTGGATTTTGCCACCGAAGTGGTACCTGTTGCCCAGCAACCGAATACACCCTTGTTTCTCATGGCAACGGCAGGAATGCGATTACTTCCCGAAGACGAACGACAGGCCGTATTGAATGCGAGTTGCAGCTATATTCGAGACAACTATTCATTTGCAGTGGATGATTGTGACAAGCAAATCCGGGTGATCTCAGGCGAGGATGAAGGCATTTATGGATGGGTGGCAGTCAACTACTTGATGGGTGGATTTGATATGAGTGTCACCAATACGCTCAATAGCCATCATACATTTGGATTCTTGGATATGGGAGGTGCAAGTGCACAAATCGCTTTTGAACCTGAGCATCATCAACGAGAAGCACACAGCGATGATTTACGTACGATTCTTTTACATACATTGGATGGGCAACAGGTGGAATACGACGTGTTTGTAACCACCTTTTTGGGTTACGGCAGCAATGAGGCGCGTAGACGCTATTTGGAAGAGCGTGTTAAGGACGAATATATGCGTAATGCCGACAAGAATTTGCTGGATGAACATCGCACCCTTCATCTCAATGATCCATGCCTTCCACCCCAACTCAACGTCACTGATACATTATCCACCAGCATCCCTCTCACATTACACGGCACGGGATCATTTTCAGAATGCATGGATGCTACGGCACCCCTACTCAACAAGAATGCTGATTGCCCTACAAAACCATGCTTGTTCAATGGCGTGCATACCCCTGAGATTGATTGGTCTGTCAACAAGTTTGTTGGTATATCCGAATACTGGTATTCGTCGCATGATCTCCTGGACTTGGGTGGTGTATACGACTTTGCAGAATATGAACAAAAGGCAACTGAATACTGTGCACGTCCCTGGGATCATCATGATGATAACAACATCAATGAGAGTATCGAGATTCATCATCGACAAATGCAGTGCTTCAAATCAGCTTGGATTGTAAATGTACTACATGATGGCATTGGTATTCCACGTATCACCGATCCTGCCCATGGTTCTTTGAATGTCTCGGACGATGCACAACTGCTGGAACAGTCCATCGATAGCATCGAGGTTAAAAATTGGAATCCACCTTTTCAAAGCATTGATACCATTAATGATATCCAAGTCTCGTGGACCTTAGGCGCTATGGTCATGCATGTTGCAAAACAAATTCCACTTGTGGGTGATGCTCGTGGACATGCTACGGATCATGATGATTTCGACAATGCATCTACAAAAGATAACCTATGGTCCTCCTCCCCTTTATTGGCGAATAGTAGCACTGTATTACTGGTTTTGATGTTTGTCATGGCTTTCTTTTTGTGGTGGCTCTATTATAAGCGATCTGGAAGGAAAAGAAGAACGAATATGCAAGATACAGGTGGCATCCTTGGTCTACATACCCCATCCGATGACATCGATATCCATGACAATAACAACCTTCATGCATGGATGAGTCGATCGCGTAGTGCGCCCCCTTTGAATGACATTGATGAGAATGAACCATCGACCAACAATGACACTGTCACGATTCAAATCAATGGAACGACCACGCTTACTTCAAGCAGCAGCAGCAGCAACAATGCCACGCCTACGAATGGACACTTGAGCAATGGATTCAGAAGCTTTTATCGTCCCATGCTTGGTCCCTCCACCTTGTCACCTAGTGCTTTTAGCATGAAGTATTGGAGCAAAAAACGATATAGCGGTGATAGCCATGATACCCTGTTTGGAACGCATCAGACCAACCATGTTCCTTTACTTCGCAGTGCCTCGTCCGCAAGTAACTTGGCTAATCGACTCAACAACAACAACAACAACAGCAGCAATGTCCATACCCAATCCACTACCACCACTGTACACTCTTACCTTCCTAATTAGATTCCTTTTCCTCGTCACTATTAAAAAGTTGTGTTCTCTCTCTCACTTTGTTTTGAATCGAGTAAAATAAAGCATGTAATTTATTTGCACACACACACACACTCTTTTTGATGGATCGCTGAACCTTTTATGTAATCAGAAAACTTTTTTCATACAATGAGGGGTTTGAGGGGTGAATGAGAAAATGTGGATGTGGGGTTGGGGGGGGGTAAATGAAAATGTTGTCAAGTGGGTGGTGATGATAATTTACGACTGTTGCTGGTTGGCAAATGCATCTTCAAATTCCCGTTGTTGTTGCTGTTGTTGTTGCTGTTGCTGTTGTAACCGTTGCATCATCATGACCACGTTTTGATAGTTGCTCATATCCTCGCCTCCAGCATTACTACCACCACCAGCACTGCCTGGACTTCCATTGTACATCCCAGCTGCTGCTGCTGCTGCCATCATGTTGTTCATATTACCAGCATTGTTCATGACCATGGCGGGATTGATCATACCACCAGCTGCACTCACGCCACCACCACCACCAGCACCACCATTCATCATCAAATCATTTGGATTCATGGAACCAGGCATCGATGGAGGCATACTACCAGGATTGGATGTCATGCTAGGTGATAATCCATCCAACGATTGTGACATGGGAGAACCAGATTGGACCATTGAACTGCCAGGGGTATAGCTGCCATCATTGTTCATCATCATATCTCCTCCTGCACCACCAGCCCCACTTGCAGCCATCATCATGCGTTGTCTTTGTTGTTGCTGTTGCCGTAATTGTTGTTGAAGAATGGTTTGTGGATCCATCATTTGGTTCCTCACAGCGGGTGATCCTGCCATAGACATATTGGCTCCATTATAAAATTGTTGTTGTTGTTGTTGTTGTTGTGGAGATGGATGATGTTGACTTGGTGATGCTTGTTGTTGTTGTTGTTGTGCTGCACGCATCATTTGCTGTGGTGTTTGTGGTTGTTGTTGAGGAGTTTGTGGTTGAGAAGGTGGAGTGCTCCGCATTCCTTGTTGTTGTTGTTGTTGTTGAATAGGTGAATTTTGCACATTTTGTGGTTGGGAATAAGGTGAAGATGCAGCAGCAGCAGCAGGCGTTGTAGAAGGTGTTGTTGACTCGGGATTACTACGATTTGGCTGTTGTTGCTGTTTATTAGCCTCGGTATCATTCTTGAAAATCACTTGTGCTGTGTTGAGAAGTGCATGAATCTTCCTTGCAATATCGGAATTGGGTGCAGGTAAGGGTGACAAGTCGGGTGGATTAGGTGTTCTTGGTTCCTATAATGATCGTATGTTATAAATTACATCCACTCACAACAACGAAACAAATATAGATGCCATACCTCTCCTGGTTTTACCATGGAAATATCTGCCATAGTAGCAAGATAGGTGAGATTCGATTGCAACCTTGCTTGATAAGGTGAAATATCAGGCTCCTGTGGGGATTGTTGTTGAATGACACACAAACGGATCAACTCTTGATTCATAATCAATATCTAATAACAATGAACCCATTTAATCACTATCATCATCATCATCATGTCCCACATGGATACTTACCGTTTCCACTCGCTTTGCATTCACATCATTTTGAGCAGCTTTCCCCTTATCAGCTTCAGTGGTCATCATGGAAGGATTGGGTGTGCCAGGATGAGGATTCACGGTGGGTGGCATTGCACCAGGATTCATGGTTGCTGGATTAGCACCAGGCATTTGCTGTGGTACTGCTGCTGCTGCTGCTGCTGCCGTTGATGGGGTGCCTGATACTGATGCTGCTGCTGCTGCAGCTACTGGGGAAGACTGAGCCATAGACTTCATTTGTTGCTGTTGTTGCATAGCCATAAGCTGTCTTCGATGCTGCTCCATTTGGTGTTGTTTGGCAAGCCAAGCTTGTTGTTGTGCAAAGTTGGCAGGTCGAAAAGGTTGTTGTTGTGGGGCCATCATGGGAGGTCGTTGCTGTTGTTGTTGTTGAGCTGCAAGCATGCCAGACATTACTTGAGACGTCGTCGCTTCCATCCCAGCGGCACCCGCCATGGATCCAAAAGGTTGACCATATACCTGTTGTCATACACAATACGTTAATGCGTCATGCGTCGGGTTGCTTGCTTGCTTCTTCCTTGTATGCTTACTTGGGGTTGCTGAGACATGAGTTGCTGTTGCTGAATCGAAAGCTGTTGGGCTGTCATGGTTTGCATTTCGGGTGGCATGTTCATAAGATTGGGCCCTCCATTGGCATAAATGTTTTGCATAAACGCTTCAGATTGGCCGGCTGGTGCAGTGAATTGGTTCATGGAGCCGTCAAAGAGAGATTATAAAAGAGTCAGTGGAAACAAGAGAACCAGCGTGAAAATAGAAGAGAGAAAAATTGGCACCGCCGCTGCGCACTCACCAACCACCACTCACACACACACACACACACACACACACACATTCATCCTGTCACAGATATATGTATCCCACCATCCATTGTCTAGCAATAGAGTGTTTACATTAGAGTATATGTAGATTGTATTAAGATTAGATTCAATAGGATGTAAAAATATTACTACTAAAACATAGAGTCCTTGTGCTTTTTGTAAAAGAGGGTGTCTAATTGATAAATGACTTCATGGCAATCTGGCAAAGGATGGTCTCTTGCCTCTATGGATCGATGACAGTGCACACGGCTATCCAGCAGCCAATTCACGTACTCGCTCTCACGGAGATCAAGGTCCATCTTGTTAAGCGTTTTGAATATCATGAGCAAATCATGGCGTAGAGAGGCTAAACGATCACGACTCAAATCAAGATCAATGGCTGCTTGCAGGTATCGTGGGCTCGACCATTTGTAAGTGATGTCGGTGTTCCTACTACTGCCATCATCACTATTCTTGTTGTTCACCGCCGTAAACATCCTGAAGCTATAATAGAAGGGATATGTAAGTAAAGAAATGATCGTGTACAATAATTGTCTCATGTACCTTTCTGAATCTGCATACATTGGATGCAAGCTGTTGCTGATAACTCCATGCTCGATATCACGAAGATACATCATCTTAACTTCCCGCGTGGATGATGATTCGCTTGTAGCTGCTGTCAACACACCGCCACCACCCTCGTAAGCTGCTGCAATGGCATTGCTTCGATAAATAAACCTCCAAACTTGCCAAATACATGTGATGGAAAGAATCAAGCCCAATAATAAAATGGCCACACGATAAGGCACAATACGTCGTACATATTTCGTAGCATAGCGTTGCTTTGATGTCTGCTTAGACTGTTGTCGTTGTTGCTGCTCTTTCTTTTGCTGCTGCTCTTTTTGCTGCTGATGGGCAATTTCCTTATGCTTCTTCACTCGTTGGGGTGATCTGGGTAATTGGATAGCATTCGTAAGAATAGCAGGTGGTAGCTGATTGCGAGATTTTTCAGAGGATGATGATTGTGGTTGCTTGGTGGGTTGTGGAGTAGTTGGCGTCTTTGATCCCTGTATTTGTGTTGGTGGGCTTGATTGTGTCATGGGTCGTCGTATGGACTCTGCCGCATGTGGTGTAGGTTGTTTCCTTTCCTCAACGCTGGATGTGTCAACAGAGCTCTCATCAGCGATATTCTCATTGGATTCATCAGCAGGTTGACGAGCGCCTTGCGATTGCCTCTTTTTCGACTTCTTTTTCTTTGGAGTAGACGCCGTTTGCCGTTGTGCTTCAACATCAGCTGCAATCTTATCGGCCGCCTCTTGAATAACCGGCAGGAAGACATTCATATTCTCCCCCATAGCCTTCATAGCTGCTCTCGTCACAATACCTAATAGCACATATACATTTGTTATTCCTTGTCCATCTTTGAACATACAAAGCCATTCATCCATACCTCTGACAAAGACACTCTTGACCCAAGCAACGCCAAGAGAACACGTGAGCTTGCAACGCGACTTGTCGATCCACGTGATACAATATCTCACCGATGGGATAAACGCATCAGCATATGGCAGAGCCGCTGTCTTGGTAGAGATCTGCACAACATAGCACCTTTTTTCCCATCATTGAGTATCACTGCACCCATATCTCCCATACCGCAACAACTTACAGGTAGTCTTCCTTTTTCAATAGCACTTGCGTTTCCACCACCTCGGCCTCTTTCATACGCACTAATATTCGCCTTGGTGAGTATGATCCATGACCATTAATATCATCCCAATAAATACACTTACCAATAGGATTAGATACAGGCATAATGTACTTGAGCGTGCGTTTGGTTTCATCATTTTCTTTCTCCCATGGAGTGACCCTCAAATCTAAAAGCATCCAAATCAATACAAAAGGTGTGCCTGAATAATGCTAATAACTCTTACCATGACCCTCAGTGCCTGAAGTCTTGCCTTCCCAAACACCACCATTCGTTTTAGGCGTAACGTTGCATTCATCACTGAACATGAGCCCATAGAGTCTTTTGGCAGAGATGGGAAACTCGTGTTCAATTTCCACCTTGTCCAAATGTTGGTCACATGCACAATCCTTTGGACCATCAGGAGCCGTAATATGAGAAGGAAGTTCATCAGCTATCATAATAGGATGGTTAGTGATACATCTTGTAGATGTTGGTTGGCTTTGGTAACTTACGATCAACAGGTTCAGGCTCAGGTTCCGATTCTGATTCAGGTTCAACAGGAACAGCAAGCTTGTTTTGTTCGGATGTGCCATTGCCAGAGGCCACTTGAGCGGGAGATGATACGATGACAGCTGAATCATCCACAACAATCTCGGGTTTTTCTGTATGCTCTTGTGCTGGAGGTGCGATATTAAGGGTCAACTTTTCATCCGTATTGGTAATCACTTCCACAGGTCGTCTCGAAGTAATTGAAGGGCGTGATGCACCCAATGCTCGGAATGAAAGTCGTTTCTTTTTCCTCCTCGTCTCACCAGGTGATCCAAGAGAATCGGCTGAAAGTAAAGAGGATGATCGATGACGGTGTCGCTGAGATATCCTTGTGATCTTTGCATACAACTCGGCAAGCGATATGGGCTGATGATATGATATGATGATACATTAGCTGAGCCATTGGGAAGATGATCGAATTCATACACTTACATTCTCGCTTTTGGCATTATCCACTGCCAACCGTAATCGCTCGGCAACTGTATTGATATCTTCTTCCGGTATGCTCAATGCAACAGGCGTCAATTCGTTATTCTCAGTCAAGACATCCACGATCAATGCATGATCCCGATTGCTGATAGAAGCACCATCCTTGACAACGCGGATATCCTTGATAGATTTGAGTCGAATCACAGCCTAAATTCAGAGTAAAATTAGCCTATGGCCATTCGCCTTGACAATGGGTAAATGGCATTACCGTATTCACAAAGGCAAGCATCGAAAAGCTGTAGAACCAAAGATTGTGCTGTGTGATAAAAGCTTTGCCGGCATAACCATAACCATACTCGGAAGGAGGTGCCATTGTGAGATGAGCCAGCTGAGAATTGAGCTCTTGATCAAATGAATCCAAAGACACGCTATCAAAGCTGTTGAGCGTATCGACAATGTTCTTGTTGTGCCTTCTCAAGAGACCAATGAATACTAAAAAATGAAATGAGGATGCATAGTTGCTGACAAATTCCCTTGCTACCTACCATCAAGGACCACTTCATCGTGTGATAAACCACCAAAGAGTTGTCGTAGCAAGATGTTCTCGGTAGGATAATCGTAATTGTCGAGATTGACGGCCATATCCAAGCTACTATCACGTGACAAGGGCCATGACACTGTTGTCTTGTCAACTGCAATAACCGAAGGCAAGGATGCACTACGTTCTCCAAGCAACGTGGTTCCAAGAATTGGCCATGGTACACCCCATAATGTACTTGGTACATAGGTACCCGAAATGCCTCGCAAGGATGCTGCTTCCCATACCAATACCGGGCTTAACGACAAACACGTGATCAAGGACATGCCATCATAGTTGGAAAGCGAGTTTGAGTTGTACATGACCATGGCGGATGCTGTATCAATCGACCATTGAGATTCATCCATTGCCTTTGATGTCAATCCACTAATGTCATCGGGGTGGGCAATTCTTGATAAATGGCATAAGGGTGCTGTACCACTCAAAGTGACTGAAATGTCTTTGGGTGCTGTGATCATGGTGGTAGAGCGAGATTTGGGCGATACACGTGTAGGTGATCCAGCTGTGAATGAACTCGAAGGTGATGGGCTGCTCGAAGGAAATGAATCGACAAGGGATTGGTTGTCCATGCTTTCTCGATGGCCTGCAGAGGATGGCTTTCTGGATTTGTATAATAACGTGGCGCCTTGAAAACAGCTTATCCAATCGCGCAATTCATCGTCCGTTTCAGCTTGAAGTATATAGCTTGTTCTAGAGTACGATATTAGACAACCTAATAAGGATGGGTGGATATTTAAACTTACTGTGAGGGTCGCACCACAACTTCAAAGCAATAGCGTCGATCCGTATCCGTGACCAATTTGACATCACAAGAAGCAAGCGATATCTTTTCCTCGACTGTGACCATCGCACGACTTGGTTTGTTGCTCACGGTGCACCATCCAAAATGCTCATTGTAAATAAAACACCATCGCCGTGTCCAAGTATGCCGAGAAATACGAGAAAACAGGTATCCCCATTTTGAAAATGGCTGCGTCTTTGGTTTGGTGGCGGATTTGGACCCATTGATAGGAAGAGGTGATCCCATGTACGCGCTCAATTCCTTACGCGGTTGCATAAGTTGTAGATATTCACTTTCCACTCGCTCCCGTACTTGCTGCAGCTTGCGTAATTCATATATGCAAGTTTGTTGATCCTGCATCCCAATTTCTTTGTCAGCAAAAGGCTGCATGTCACACACACACACACAATGAAATCCATTTTACTTACATCCACCAGCCATTGCTTCCATCGCCCAATTGAAGAATTGAGATCCTTCCAAACATGTGATAATTCATCGAATGCTTCCTTGGTCTTCATGTTGCTCGAGAATCGTTCCACCAATAAATTCGCAAGGAGACCACGAAAATTGACAACACGCATCATGTGTTGACCAGACAAGTGGACATAAACCTTGCGTGCTTCATGTAAACGAATGGCTTCATCTCTCATGACAGTGGGATCCTTGTTCTTGCTAAGAGCTGCATACTTTTGGAGCTGAGTCTCGTAACGATCCAAGGCACGATCATGCTGCTTTCGAAATTCCTATCCATGTTGTGGTCAATACACACGCCATCATGCACGTATCCATCCATTCATGTACCTTGAAATCCTTGAGATAATTCTTTGCGTGTTGATGTAATGGTTCCACAAAGTTGTTTTGCAATTCAAGCGCCTAATGGATAGAGGCACGAGGATAAAGTCAGTATGCGGATAATATCTCGGGACATGTGTAATGCTGACTTGCCAATTTAGTCTGACAGGCAATAGTGGATTGTAATGTCATCGTCAATCGATTGAACGCTGTCCCAGTCAATGGCAAAGCTAGTTTAAACGGGATAATCAACATACATGGTTCATAGGATAACATCACGCTCAAGCATACCAATAAGCCCACCATCCAAATTAGGAGGAGGTCGAGCCTTGTCACAGATGACCAAGGTGTCCGCGTTGAACCCTGAAAAAGTCGCAATTGAGTACTGCATTGGAATGGAGGATGCTGTATAGACATACTGTTGAGCTTTTCGATATAATGTTTCATATGCGTTGACAATGCCGAGAGCCATTTCTCAAACAAGTCGAGTTGCTCGTCCCAGTGGACGACATTGGTGCGATAGATTGGTGAATCGGTGACAGCATCGTGTACGGTGATTAGTGTCGGGAAGGGAGAGGACTGGCTGCCTGGGGCAAGCATGACACGGGATACCAAAGGCGGGCAGTAAGAAAGGAAGGAGAGTGTGTGTGTGTGTGTGTGTTGTCGAGGAAGGAGGTTGGGGGTGGCGGATGATAAGTCTTGTGTCGTACCTTGAGATTTCAAGCGGGAAATGGGTGTCGGCTACCACAACCGATTGGCTAAATGAAATTGCGCATGAGTTTGTGCTCGTCCCCATTGTATGAAAAACAAAGGTCATCGTGAATTCATTCCATCCTTTATGCTTAACAATGAAATCATTCATCACCAAGGTACATTAGCACCATTTTCCTATAATACATGCGCTTCATTGTCACACAACAATTCATATGGTGGCGTCGTATTATGGTAATAATAGCTCCAAGCACAATGCTATACATACTGGCATTGTCATCTGATTACGTGATTATCATTTTACATAAGCATAATGAGACAATCGGAGCAGTGATATAATTTTTATTCGTAAGAGCAGGTTGCTTGATATCCTTGATCGAGTTACTAGCACGTCGTTTATAATCAAAAGGCCCCGAAAGTGTATTGTCTTCAAAACCTTTTCTTGACAACAACCTTGGCTGATTGTATTATGGGGCGTGGTCTCTATCATAAGCATGCCTTGTAAAGTTCCTGCTATCACAATGATGAGCATAGTTTTGGTGGGGTTTATCACCAAAAAGGTGCATGAATATATACCGATCAATGCGTGTGCTGGGCTTGTGCCTCCAGGAATCACACCGAGAGCTTAAAACGATTGGTCAATTGAACAAAGCACCATGCTGGAGCATTGGTTGTACCTTGATGGCGTTTGTTTCATGTTGAAGAAGCTGCTCTTCAATGCTGCTGCTAATGATGCTCGTACTATTTTTCAGTGTACAAATGAACAATCATATCTCGGCACGTGATTTTGAGGAGCGCACATTCAAACGCCGTTCGAAAAATAAAAAGTGCAAAGAGAATCCGCAGCAGGCGTTTTCTTTTTTCTTTAATCCTTTTCAGTTCTTTGTATCGGTCTTGGATCATTGGTACCTGCCTTTACGTTGCGGAGAGATACTGTGATGTCCAGTTGGTGGGACTAGATCTTATGCGGTTGCTGCCGCCATAGATGGGGGAGATCTATGGTCCGGGGATCTTATGGTCCGGAAGTGCAGAGGGTCTGGGGAATGCGCATGTTTCGTAAAGGCTTAAACTCCACCTGGTTGTATAGTGCCCCCCACTTGCAATCACCTCGTTTGACACATGCTGAAGGTGCCCCGTGTGGAGAGGTGGAGATGGATGTGTGGCGACCTTCACGTTGGTCATCTCTGTCAGTACTTGGGGCCTTTGGCTCAAGGAAGCTAACAGCCGCATGCATAGATAGTTTATCTTTATTATCAATAAAAAAAGAGTATTATCTATCTACTTGTCTACATGTTTCCATGGTGATTGTCTACGGGTTTCCATAGTGATTGTGTTGTAAGTGGTTGACCATTTGAAAGCTTTAGAATAGTAATCTGCATGTGTAAGCCATGACAATAAAAGACTGCAATGTTGAACGTACTTGTTGTGTTGCAATGGAACTCGAGCAGTGTATGATTTGCGCGCGTTGTTGTTGAAGCTTTGGAATCGATCGCGTTGCCATTGATCTTGGAATCTCTTTTGCCCAATACAGTACGATCTGTAGCTCTCACCTTGCAGTGTACCTGTTTTTCGCTCCTGTTGATACCAGCTGTTGCCATGGTTACATACCACATACTACGCAACATAAGAGATGCTTTCCAATCTTTGATTCAAAAGACTGCTCATTATCATTTTAACATGCAAGCAACAAGAGGCAGCCCTTTCGACCTCGCCGAGCAACATTGTTCTAATAAAGATCCCCGCACTTGATTGTAAACTTTTGAGTTACAAGCGTCTTTATGTTTTGCTATGATGTAGGCGTGATGCTTATGAAAAGTGATCTTGTTCGGTGTCAAGTAGCTCACTCATGTTAGAGCCAAAAATGCATGACAGCACTTGAAGGGTCGATCCTATTGGTGGAGAAATGCATAATAGGCCCCTTCCCCTGCCTTCCTATAGTAAGGTCCGCCCATGATTGCCCGGACATATGTAATGATTCGTTCTCATATAAGGATGCACGGGATAGCGGTAGCTGTAAACTGTCATAGATAAGCATGGTGTATTCGTGTACTCATGCCATGTTGTATAGAAGCTCATACTTTTTTGAGCATAATGAATTAAGCTTACAATGAACCTTGCTTTCTGGAACAATCAAGCACATCTTGGGCATCATCACTCTCAAATCCATTTTACAGTACAAGCGTTTGAGAATCCCCACCGCCTTTCTTCTACTATAAGCATGTGTGCTAGAAGGCTATAGTAAGGTCATAAAATGTTGTGGCCAAAGAACAAGAGCATCACGACATGACAATGCAAATGATCCAACCTCGCTTGGCGATTTTCAAATTTCTATTCCCCCTCTCAATCTAGAAACCCATCAAGTGTTCCACCCCTCTCTAACTATTGTGTTGAATCCAATTTTCATCCAATGAAAGTCAAAGAATAGGACATGGTAGTATCGATGTTTATCATACAAATATGGTAAGGGTTGCAAATTGAATAAGATACGGGTGAACCACACAGAGGTAATAGGGATAGTTGTGTCATTGCGTTCTTGGTTGCTGCCGTCATAATCATCCTTCATCCATGATCCCAAAGTTGCTGCATAATATGACTTGAGTATTCCAATGCCACCCATGGCTTCAAAACATCATTCGTCAAAGATACAAACCCTTTTGCCAATTCCATCCAATCCATCATCATCCTCAGCCGTATCCATCGTTCCTGCTGACGACGCGACAAGTAACCAAAGCAACATTACCTGATTCACCATCATTGCACCTGATTGCATCCCTCCATCCATAACCATTGCAAATCCAATAAGAAAGAGCCTCTGTGATTGTTGCTGATATGCTTCCTTTCCCATCAAGCTGTTGGTCGATCTCTTTCTAGGTCATTTTCTATCGCAGCTCAACGAGGTAAAGATTGCTTGTGTTGCTTGATAGCTGATATGGCATCATCTTAGGAAGTTGTATATACCAAAGCAAGTTGCTGCAAGTAGCTTGAGACAATGGAGTAAAGACCTTGGTAATGGCAACAGCTGTTACGTTTAGTCGTGGCAGAGAAGTCTGCAAGAGCGTGTGTTGTAGTAGGGTGACAAGGTTGTGGACGCTGTTTGAGACCATGGAGTAAAGGCCTTGCTAATGGCAATTGCTGCAATGGACGCTGTGACGATTGGTTGTGGCAGAGGAATGTGCAAGACAGCGTATTTCAAGAAGTGTGTTGTAGTGGGGTGTATACGCCATGGACTTGCCATTCAGTCAAAGACAATCGGATCAAGGCATAGTTGTAGGGTTGACATGATGGGTTGAAGCAGGACAATCGTTCGCAGATGGTAGTTGTGTACTTGAATGGGGCAACAGTTGAGAATAGGAGGAAGAGCAATAAGCTGAGAGTGGAAAGAAGTGGGAATTTAAGCGGGTTGAATCTTTGTTGGAGGTTGAAATGCAGGGATTGTGGCAGCATGGTCTGTGCACTTTTAACACAGCGATCACCATTTGTGCAACAGCATCATGCACATTGAAGCCGATGTATCTAAGCTATTGGATCCACGCATACGATCTTGAATAATGGATACGCGAGAGAGTGGATCACGTGTAGCAGCGTTGGTATCATATCTTTTATAGGGGCATCTCGAAACAAGCAGCATGAGACGATTTAGAGGACAAAATCAATTTATTATTGCAAAACCATTTCCCAGAGGGTAAAATGGTCTAGTTGCTTGGTTGTGAGATCCAACACCTGTCGTGAAACTTTTACGCCCTTGATTGTTAAAGGGCCTAGCCAATCGTGGTCGCAATTGTATTTGTTGATTTCTGCCACCAACCGCCGGTCTTGATCGGCCCTGGAATTCTGCGCATTGGGGGACCGGCGGTTGATGATTGTGACATGGGGTGTTGCTTCCATGTCAAGATCGCTTGATGACAGCGTGCTTTGCACGAACTCTACGATCATAATGATGAGTATAGTCTGGAAGGTGTTATACCACCAAAAGGTGCAAGAATACATACTGATCAATTGGTGTGGTGGGCTGGTGGTGCCTTCTGGCACCACACCAAGGACTAAAAATTTGGTCAAGAGTGAGCAAAAAAAAAAAAAGATGCTGAAGCAATGATAGATTATAGCTACCTTGATGTCGGCCATCAACATTGAAGAAAACCTTTTTGTTGCATTTGAAAATGCTATTGAGGTTTCTTGGTAATGTTGTGGGCTTCATTTTTTCGTCAAGCTCCTCAGCAAGTGCAATGGCCTCACTTGCTGAGAAGCTTGGACTGCTGTGGCAGACTGAGAAGTGCAACTTCTCAGCTGGGATCGTTTTGCCAGCATCACCGATTGCTTGTGATAGCGAGTCTAGCTTTGCGTCTGCGTCGACACCAACAACATCGATCACAACATAGGTGGTTGCAACTGGTGTCTCGGTCACAACCTACATAAGCAAATGCTTTTAGATAAGGATAATTGATGTTCCATTTGGTTCGATACATATTTACCAATTGCTGCAAGAAATCCCAAGCACGATCCACCTTTTGCTGCGGACCTTGTACTTTGAGTACCTTGTTGTTGTTGGTGAGCTCAACCTTGACCCCACTTGCTTTCTTGTTGATCTTCTTGATCATGTCTTGATCTTCATTCAAAGTATATACAATCAAAAACGGATATGATGAGATTGAGCTAGAATGTACTTTTTAGGCGACTTACCGAAGATCTGCACAACGTCATTATGTGCACGCTTCCATTTGACTTGGTGCACATGATGGGCACCACCTAAGTGGTCCCATTCACTACCCTCTAAAAGATCCCAAGGATCCATGAACTTGGTGCTGCATTGTGATTGTGATTGTGATTCAGCATCAACATTGATGCAAACACGCTTTGGGATTGGAGTTGCGGAGGAAGAGGAGGAGGAGGAGGAATCTGTTGAAGATTCGGCGATAGATGTTGTTGAGAGCTTACGCTTAAGCGTAGCTGGAGTAGGTGCGGAATCAGTAGGGATATTTACAGAGGCGGAATTGGTTGAAGAGGAGGAGGTAGGAATGGTAGCGGAAGCAGGTGGTGTATGTACAGATGCGGAAACGGTTGAAGAGGGAGTAGGAGTGGCAACGGAATCGAGAGGAATATTTACAATAGCGGAAGAAGGTGAAGTAGAAGAGGTAGGAATGGCAACGGAATCAAGAGGGATATGTACAATGGCGGAAGCAGAGGAAGTAGCCGAAGCAGGATTAGGAACGGAAGCAGGTGGAGTATGTACAGGTGCGGATGAAGATGGAGAAGCCGAAGCCAAAGTAGGAGAAGGTGTAGCAGCCGAAGCTGAGAGAGCGTTTGGAGCAGTAGCAGAAGCAGAAGCAGAAGCAGTAGCAGTAGCTGAAGACATAACTAAGTTGGACAAAGAAAGAGGTCGAAGGGAAGAACAAAGGATTGCGCATCATCCATCATCTTTTATGCTCTCCAAGTCGCCATGAATCGTCAATGGCAATAAAGTTCGCACATGACAACCCTTTCAAATTACCCACTTTTTCATTTCCTTTTAACTTTTTAGCATTCTGCTGCTTGCTTATTTTCTCTTTCACATTGAGCCGATCTATGACTCGTACGTGATAGATATGGATTACACGTATACATTGCCATTTACCTGGCTTCGATCTATGCGATTCTCAAGAAGTGACAAGCGTATGGGGATCAAGCATACTTCTTGGGCGACCCCAACTTTTTCAACTTTGTAATTTTTAGCTTTTCTGTTGCTAGCTCATTTCCTCTCTCACACTGCGCCAACTTATGATTTGCATGTAATAGGTATGGATTAGAGGAGTATATGGCCGTTTACCTGGATTCGATCTGAGCGAATCTCAAGAATTGGCAAGCATATGGAGGTGATCGCAGCTTTGGGTTCTCGGTATCCATGACACTTCTTCCGTTGCTTGGGCAACCCCCCACTTTCCAACTCAATAATTTCAAGGCTTTTTGCTGCTAGCTTATTTTCTCTCTCACATTGCGCCAATCTACGACTTGCATGTAATTGACCTGGACCACATGAGTACATTGCGGCTTGCCCGGCTTCGATCTGAGCGATTCTCAAGGATTGGCAAGTACATGGGGGGATCGCAGCTTTGGGTTCCTGTTATCCAGCACGCGTCTTGGGCCAAACACGCTCACTTTCACCGCCTTACGACTTTCAACAAAGGTGGTATTATGATCTGTAGGTGTTTTCCAGCAGGCAAACGCGTCATCATGCAAAACAACTTGTGCTGCAGTCGACTTTTATCGTTCACTTTACTTATGGAGCCAATGTATGCAGTGTACTTTCTACCTCGCATTGCATGGTTACACGTACAATTGTTCTTCTATTAAGGTTTCTACCCACATCCACCCCGTGATCCTTTATTCATATCCCTACTTTTGAAACATAAAAAGCATGATTACTTTGGCCATCACCATGTTGTGTATGATGTGTGAAAATCGTTGTAAGATCATGAATCAATCATTCTTATCTTCGTGTCAACCAACAGCGTTAACGTGTCAAAAGGTGTAGCAATCATTGAAATGGTTCACTTCATTGTCGTTTATTGCCTTGATGAGAAAGTGATTGTGTATGTTTTGTCAATGCACTCGTGTAATGGATCAGGTGGTACAATGGGGTTGATGGAAGGAGTTTCCTGGGAGCGCTTGGTCTGTACGCCTTACTTTGATCGACGTTGACCATGACACTTCCCGCCACTACAACTTGCTGTCACTGCACGTGATTTCGCATCCATGAATCATCGAGAAAGCACAAACACAACAACAAGCCTGGTCCGAAGCGTGGATGAAAATGACTTTGACGGCAAACCTTCTCCCACATTATGACAATCGCATCATTACATAGTCCCTTTATTATCAAAGAGTAATCATCCCCTTCAAAGCAGCTCATACTATAAAACGTTTCCCGATGAGTATAAATCCTCCTTTTCTTCATCTGCGTATCACTTACAAAGTAATCTAATCCTTGTCCCACCTCCCAGAGCGAAAGACCCACTAGCAGTAGAAAACAAGCATAATGAGTATAAGGGCCAACAATGATGGTTATCCATTTACCTTCATAATCCTCGGCAAGATGAACTCGTTTTTCGATAGACTATAGGTTTCGATTAGGTCTTGTTGTCCTATATCAGGAGCATACATAACAAACATTTACCTTTCTTGTGGGCATCCATACTTTGGAACCATCACCATCCTCGAACCAATGCTCCTCACTCTCCTCGTCCCATTCAAGCTCCTTGCCATCCAACGTTTCCAAAAGACTGCTGAGAATCTTTGCCTCGGGCATCCGAGTCTCTTGATACGACATGGCGTATAGATTGATACCAACCAAAAGCTGATGTGCGTTTTCATCGTTGGTGAGTTGCTCAATGTTGTCCATGATCCAATCCACTGGTGCTGAGGGACCCCCATGGCTGCCAATCATCATTAGTCTTTTGCATTGTCCATAAACTTGTAGTACTACTACTTACGGTGAATGGCTGGAATAATCGTATGTCATAATGCTGAAACGATCCACAACTTGAGCGAGGGAAGCAAAGACGTCACGATTCAAAATCTTGCTCTGTTCAGCTGAACGCAAAGGTGGTAATACTACAATGAATTCCTTGTTGTCGTTATGAAGCGCAGCGGCCATGTTGTTGATAAAAAGAGGAAAGAAGGTAGGATAGCCACATTCGACCACAATGCCATCAAAGCCATGCTTTCTATGATTGTGTGTCAGAAAAATCACATGTGAGGATATATTACTCACGTCACTTGATCCATCAATAATTCAACCATCTTGTGTGCATCCTCTGGATTGGAAGCAAATGACTGATAGCCATTGAAATCCCAGTTGCGAAATTGAAACCTTGGTACAATCTTGCCAGTGTTTGGTCCCCGCACCTCTGCCATCCACTAAAGCTCCATGTTAGTCGTGCCAGAAATACATCACTAAGCCCTGTGACCCAACTCACGTTTGTATCCACATCATGTTCGCCAATAATCTTGAACATCTCATCATCAGGTTCATTCCTGTAATAATAGACGATTAGTATGATCGTCGTAGTAACATGTGTTATTACTTACGATCGCTCCACATAGTACCATACAGGGGATACGCTATGTCTATGGTAAATATCCATCATAGGATCACTCTCCCTCTCGACGTGTTTACTTACTAGTCAAACTTGCCCTTGAATTCCTTGACCACGTCATATCCTAGCAACAACAACGGTAACGATTCGTATAGAGAAACCAACAATATCATTCGTAACCGTACCTCGGTTATTCCATGGCGTGACATAGGCCAGTGTCTCTCCACCAAACTTTTTGACATGAGGCTCCTTGACTTGGTCATGTTGACGGAGAATCGACTCGGCCTAGTATTATGCATGGTGTTAAACAAGGTCGGTCTAAGCATTGCAGCTTTGGACTTGCCGTGTCTACATTCTCGAGCGTGGCCAAGGTGAATTGACCTTCGTGATGGAAGTCGGGGCAATGACTGTGGACCGTAATGAAGAACAACAAGAGTAGCAGTAGTAGTATCGTCATGTTCAGTGAAAAGAAGAACGGCGCTGTCACAAGTAAAATAGCGTTATTGCTCTTTTGACCCAGTAGTCTACTTGAATGCTTGAATGCTTGAATACGCTATGACTACCATTGTCATGGAGATGTTGCTATGGGAGATATTGCTGAAAGGAGTAACCAAATAAACATGGCATTATTTTCATTGTATGTTTCAAATCCATATAAAGAGAGCCAAGAGACAATGATAATGATCACGTGTGAAGAGCGCGGACTCTTAATTCCTGCAACAAGCTCAAAGTGAGGATCATTGGCTACTTTTAAAACTCTAAATCCTCGCATTGGCTTAAAACCTCATATGCTAAACTAACCCCACCCAAATAAGGAATGTCGGAGACTTATCAGCGCACTCAAAAGTAAAAAAAGCGAGTGGGAGAGATGGCCGAGTTGGTCTAAGGCGTCAGGTTAAGGCCCTGATCTCTTCGGAGGCGTGGGTTCGAATCCCACTCTCTTCACTTTCTTTTTTAATTTTCTTTTGTTTGTGGTCACGTGATTATGTGGTTGATCCCATTTTGCTTGTTCATCATTCTCTTACTCTAGCTCGCCTACTCCTTTATTCGTTTTATCTTCTTTATCTTTGCTTGGGTGTTTCTCCCCACTATATCAATCTCTTTTGTTTTCTTCTCTTTCGTGTCTTTGTTTGACACATTATATCTTTTCATTCTCGCAATCCGAAAATCACCTAATCTTTAAGGTCGTTTTTACTTTATTATATCAATAAACAGTCTTACACACTTTAGTGGTTGGATAAGATTTTCCTTGTGATCGTGTTGAAGAACGCTGTCATGTTCAAAAAGACTGAGAGAGATTCTTTATGCTATTCTATAATGTATCGAAAGGGTAAGTGATCATCGATTCCAAAAGATTGCAACGACTACAGCATGGCTAATGTATACAACACCACAAAGGGATAACGACTTTATTGAAGGATCCAATCATAAGGCCAAGGGAGGTGAGTTATACTATCGAACACGTCCTTGGTTGTTCAAAGCACAACAATGAATCCATCCGACCCTTTCATTGTCCTCTATCACAGCATTTAAAAGTGGAGCTACTTTTACAATGTTGCATGAATCTGTCTATGATGCATCACATCCCCACACACAATCAACGAAGAAACGTCTCTTACGCTATTATAGGAAGACCAATGTAATGTTATATTCGCAAAGTAATTCTTTAATCCAACATCATTCATAAGAGATAGAATGGACATGAGATTGAAAAGTACAGCAAATTGCACAAATGGAGAAGATGCATCGATCCGGAAAACCACTCTATCCTTTGGACATGCGCTTTGGAAAGCTGAATGGACGAACGTGAGATAACTCTTGATGCATGACACGTCCAAATATGCAGTTGGATGATGATGATGGTTCCATAAAGGATGATGATCTCCATTGTTGCCATGGAATAGCTGTGAAGTAGGATAATCGGATCCGCCAATTGCTCACGATGATAACATCAAAGCCAGGCTGACAATGGATGCATAAGAACAAAGACTCTTCTTCCCATGCATTGTATACACACATGGCCTTCCATCCCATGAACCAAGCCAATATCCATAGCCCTATCCATATCCATCCCATGCACCAAACCAAGATCCATATCCATATCCATAAGAAGTCGTATGTATTGAAACAAGTTGCTACACGTAAATAACGCTGCTTCTATATGATGGCTATCTGCTGTACACGTAACAGAGGCTGCAAGACACGTAGCTGCAAGTAAGGAACGCTGTTTGAGACAATGGAGTAAAGCCTTCACTAATAGCAACTGATGGAATGGACGCTGTTGCGATTGGTTGTGGCGAAGGAGTGTGCAAGAGAGTGCGTTGTGTCAAGAGACTCGTGTGTTGTAGCAGAGTGACAAAAAGGCTGTGTGCATGTCATGAACTTGCCATTCAACCCAAAGACAATGGGATCGAGACAATCGTAGGCTCGACATGATGGGTTGAAGCAGGACAATCGTTCGCAGGTAATAATTGTACTTGAATGGGGCAACAGTTGAGAATGGGAGGAAGAGGCAAATAAGCTTGGAGTGGAAGAGCTGGGAAATTGAGTGAGGTGAACTGACGTTGAATGGTACTTTTTTGCTTGTGCGTTGTTCAGTCAAATCCTATTGGATCAAGAAAGTTCAATGATGGGGGACGATGGGCTGGAGCAAGACAATCGTTCACATGCATTGGATTGAGCAACAAAGGTGATTGGGAGGAATGGGCTATTAGCTGGCAGTTTACAAATAACTTTGCAAAATGATTTTTCTCATATTGGATGATACTTCTGTGCTTGAGCGTAACTCAACCAAATCCACTCGGATCAAGAAACTTGAATGATGGCGACGATGAGCTGAAGCAGGACAATCGTTCGTATGCATTGGATTGGGCAACAAAGACGATTGGAAGGAATGGGCTATCAAGTGGCAGTTTACAAATAACTTTGCAACATGATTTTTCTGAAAAGGATGACACTTCTGTGCTTGAGCGTAACTTGGTCAAAACCTCTCGGATCATCAAAGTTGAAGGATGGGGATGATGGGCTGGATCAGGACAATCGTTCGTGTGCATTGGATTGGACAACAAAGGTGAATGGAAGGAATGGGCTATTAGCCGGCTGTTTACAAATAACTTACCAATTTGATTCTTCTGATATTGGATGATGTTTCTGTGTTTGAGCGTTTTTCAGTCAAATCTCATCGGATCAAAGAAGTTGAACGATGGACGTGCTGGGCTGGAGCAGGACAATCGTTCGTATGCATTGGATCGGGTAACAAAGGTGAATGGGAGGACTAAGGTTATTAGCTGGCATTTTGAACTATTCCTAAATAGTGTACAAGAATCATGCATCGCCTGTGCTGAATGACTCAAGTTGCACAAACACGCCCTCTGCATCTTTTGCTCTTATAGTCATACTACTTCACATTAAACAAATACCACTTCTCATATAGCATCACGCTTACAAACATAAAGGTGCCTGTATCTCCGAACTTTACAATCAAACGTGGGCTCTTTAATAGATCAACGTGCTTGTCGGGGTCAAAGGAATCTTGTGTCAAAGTATGAAGTTCATCGTGGGCGATCCCAGATTTCGCAATGTCGCTACCAGCCAAACTGGATCTGGGGGTCGACCTCTTCGACAACGACGACCAAAAAAATATTTTTTGGGCTAGTTACGACATTGAACGTGAAACTTTCACACAAGGTGCTGTTGGCCAAGCCGAGCCCATTGCTGTAATAAAAACCACACGTTTCATTGTAAAGTCTGGAGATACAGGCGTCTTTATGTTTGTAAGTGTGATGCTATAAGAAGAGTGGTCTTTGTTCATTGTCAAGTAGGTGGACCCTGGCAGAGCAAAAGATGCAGAGGGTCGTGTTGTGTAACACAGCTACGTTTGCATGAATGAAAGGGTCAATGTATAATTACTTTATAGATCATCTAGGAACAGGCATGTATTGCTAGCTAACGGCCACTTTTATCCAATCATCATTGTTGCGAGATCCACTGCATGGGAACGATGCCCCTGCTCTAGACATTCATTTCCATGATTAAAGTAGGTTGATTCGAGCTGATTTGACTGAGCTGCGGTCAAAGAGATTACATCACTCTGCACATAAAGCACGCTCGATGTAGCTCAACCGATGTAATCTTGTGTGAGCGTAACTCAACCAAATCAGCTCGGATCAACCTACTTTAATCATGGAAATGAATGTCTAGAGCAGGAGCATCGTCCACCTACAATAGAATGCACAAAAGTGGCTATTAGCTGCCAATGTATGACATAACAGTGAGGGTTGCGTACCTTTCATGCATTGTCCCTGAAGTCCTGACTTTTTAGCTGAGTAACCCAAAGAGGTCCTTCTGCATCTTTGGCTCTCCAGGGTCTAGCTACTTGGCAATGAACAAAGACCACTTCTCATATAGCATCACGCTTACAAACATAAAGATGCATGTATCTCTAAACTTTACAATCAAACGTGGGGTTTTTATTACAGCAATGGGCTCGGCTTGGCCAACAGCACCTTGTGTGAAAGTTTCACGATCAAGCTTGCCAATACCAGATTTCGCAATGTCGCCACCAGCCAAACTGGATCCAGAGGTCGACCTCTTGAAACTTTTTTCGACGACCAAAAAAATATTTTTTGGGCTGTTTGCGACATTGAACGCGAAACTTTCACACAAGGTGCTGTTGGCCAAGGCACATAAAGCACGCTCGATCGATGTAGCTCAACCGATGTAATCTTGTGTGAGCGTAACTCAACCAAATCAGCTCGAGATCAGCCTACTTTAATCATGGAAATGAATGTCTAGAGCAGGAGCATCGTCCACCTACAATAGAATGCACAAAAGTGGCTGTGTACCAATGTATGACATAACAGTGAGGTTGCGCATTACCTTTCATGCATTGTCCCTGAAGTCCTGACTTTTTAGCTGAGTAACCCAAAGAGGTCCTTCTGCATCTTTGGCTCTCCGAGTCTAGCTACTTGGCAATGAACAAAGACCACTTCTCATATAGCATCACGCTTACAAACATAAAGATGCATGTATCTCTAAACTTTACAATCAAACGTGGGGTTTTTATTACAGCAATGAAACCGGCGGCCAACAGCACATGGTAGAAAGTTTCACGATCAAGCTTGCCAATACCAGATTTCGCAATGTCGCCACCAGCCAAACTGGATCCAGAGGTCGACCTCTTGAAACTTTTTTCGACGACCAAAAAAATATTTTTTGGGCTGTTTGCGACATTGAACGCGAAACTTTCACACAAGGTGCTGTTGGCCAAGCCGAGCACATTGCTCTAATAAAAACCACACGTTTCATTGTAAAGTCTGGAGATACAGGCGTCTTTATGTTTTACCTATGCTGTAAGCGTGATGGAGTTGCTTTTTCCTAGTGGATGGTGTCGGCTGCATTAACGGAAAGATGAAGAGCTGAGTGAAACCGCACGTGGTGGTTACACAAACGCGTCCTTGACAGGTTGCTCCACAAATGGATGATGATGATGATGATTGCCTTTTGTGAAGGTACGTAAGTAAAACAGCATCCAATAATGAAGGTGTGTCAAGGTATGTATCACATTTGCATGTAGGAGAAGGTCGAGCTGCATAAACCAATTTGTATATGTAAAAAGATACGTATACATATTGAATGGGTCACTCATCCTGAAACTCAATGGAGGGATCTCTTCACTTTTTCTCTTCTCAAGCTCATCCCACTTCCCACTCCTCCTTATTGTATCACAAAAGCCATGTACTTCTTAACCGGACCACCTTTATTATTCCATCTTCGAAGCAATAGTATGTAATCCACAAGCTAGCAACCTCCAACAAGCGTGTAATAAATAAACAATGCTTTATTTCATCTATCTATCTTGCTATGTACTGTACATTGCCACCACGATCGTCGTAGTCGTCCTCCGTCATTATTCCTACTCGTACTCGTCACCAGTCCTCAATCTCATCCGTCACACCAAACATCCAAAAATACACAAGTTGAAAAGAATGGGATCTTGCAGGCTTCCTTTTGAATCTCGCTGTCGTCATCATTGTCATTGTTGTAGATGGGGTGATCATCGTAATCGTCATTGTTGTGTATGTGGTAATCATCGTAATCGTCGTCTCTATAAATAAGAAAGCAAGTAAGTTAGACCACCTGGTACCGGAATGATGACGATTTGGTATACCGTTAGGCGATCCTCTCAAAGGAAGAAAGCAAATCAGAAGGAATTCACAGACCAAATCACCATCATACGAGCAACGTCGGGCGATCCCTTGTCCTTGAGAAAGCACTGCACGAATCACGCAAGGCCAGTTCGATCCATGGCAAGGAAAAACATCACTTACGTAGAGTCCAGGCTCATAGTTGTCCTCATTCACCCTCTCCAAAGAAAGAATGATCCCCAATCCTTCCAATCATTTTCCCACCTCATGAAAAGAAATCCTCAAGGGAAAGAACGAGCCTATCACGAGAAGAGCGTGTTGGTTCAACACATTCACAAGCTGTTGCAAATCCCCTTTTACCTCAACACGGTGATCATGCTCTTCCAACAACCCATCGTCATCGACCCATCAACTCAAACGCAGGCCTATAGAGCCTGGACGCGTTCCAAGAAGCTTTTCCAGCACACTTGGCTAGTGCAGAGCGACGCAGCGACCACTTGATACAGGCTGGGACTTGAACCCAAAGAGATGATGATGATGCCCCAAGTTGCATTGCCTGACCAAAGAAACCTATTCAATTCATTATTAGCACACACACACAATAAACACCCTTTTCATTATTTGTTTCATTGTACTTGCCTTTTCCATATACACAAAGATCCGTTGTTGTTGGTTACTGGAAACCGAAAACCATGGTGTAGTATAGTTGAGCCGAAACAAAACGCCAAACCACCCAACGTCTTGTGACCAAACTTGCCCTCTATACAAGCTAACACGTCAATGGAATCAGTTCGACTGCAACATTGGACTCTCAATGTACCTGTTGACACCAAGCGTAGAGCGGGAATAGCAACGGACAAGAGGAAGCAACGATATCGCCATGGCAACCACCAACCAACCAACCACGCTCATTCCTCAGCATTTGGACACACACTCACTCCCTGACAATGCATGTTCAGAACTACATTAACACCTCACAGCCAAGAAGAGCACTCTTTGATAATACATTACCTTGATCGAGATGTCGTGAATGGAATAAAAGCAGAGGAGTGAGAAAGAGAAGAGAAGCGTTGTCTCAAATCGTGGAGCTGCTGTCCCCCAAGTTTAAATCCCCCTACTGCTATTACACTGAGGCCACTCAATGACCCCACACACACCATCCACCCATCGTCATCATCACCCTCACGATAGACAATAGGTACACGTAAATAAAAGAAATGATCCTCACGTATAGCAAAAGGATGTGTGCCATTTTACACTTTACATGATAATGATGATCCAACAACAGCCATTACCTTACTACCAGGTTAGCTCGAATCATGAAAGTTAAATGATGGGCATGATGGGCTGGAGCAGGACAATCGTTCGTGTGCATTGGATTGGACAACAAAGGTGATAGGGAGGAATGGGCTATCAAGTGGCAGTTTACGAATAATTAATCAATCAGGTTTATGACCAAAGCCGCTAATCTATAAATCACACTTACGACAACCTAGTCTACCTAGCTAATACATAGCCACTGGAACATGATGATACATAAACGTGCGTGATAAAATACATCAATTTATTACATGACATTATTTACGGCCAATAACCTTGATGGTACCATTTGCTTGTATTTCACCAATGATGGAGGTCATGTACCAACCATCGGGATCCATGACTGCAGAAGTAGCTGATGGGTCTTTCCAATAACCGGCAAAGACATTGTTGCCGCGGATCCAGATTTCACCACGTGGATTAGGCGTATCATCACTGGTATATCCTTGATCAGCCATATCCTCCAACTTCAATTCGTTGCATGGCAATGGTGCACCAAAGGCAGCCTTTTCCAATTGATAATCGTAAAACATAGAGAGAGCTGCAGTGCCACATGTCTCGGGAAGATCAAGCGCTTTGAGAACTTGGATACCAATCACCGCTCTGAAAAAGGATGCAATATCAGAACCAGTACCATCTATAAAACGCATATTGGGTTATCACTTTGCTCACAGCGAGCACCTTTTATCTATCCTTACCATTGTCCATAATCACCAAGCGAATGTTGCTTCCAAATGTCTTTTGCTTAATGTCTCGGAATACAAGCATGTCATACTTGCTATCAGTCACCAAGCGACCCTCTTCAAAGTAAGCCTTCTTCTTGTCAAGACCACGACGGAATAGGAATGAATTGCCATAACGTGCTTCGATCGTTTCTTTCACTTGAGCAAGGAATGGTGCACCACTACAAGCATTGTTAGAATAATGATACAAGAACATAGGGTGATTTGTTTTCATTACCTTGCATAAATGGTTGGCTTGGCTTCCAATGCAGGAGCAAGTGTAGAGGACACATCAACCTTGACATCTTCATTGGCAATTTCATCACCATAAGCGATAGATCCACCCGAAACGCAAAGGACAGCGGTAAGAACATGTCCAAAAACGTTATCTATGGTTTTCCTTTCCATAAGTACCCAATCTGACTTTCCAAAAAAGATGCTTATTACCAATAGCAAAGTTATGCATCAATCGATCCTTGGGTGTGATACGTTGTTGAGGAGGAATGACAGCGTGATAGCTTGCTATAAAAGGGCAACCTGTCAACCACATTTCTTACTTGGAGGACGCAATGCGATCTTACCGGCAACCGATACCATGTTCTACATTTTGTGATAAGTATCCCTTGACAAGTCTCCATATCCATCCATCCTTCCTCTTACCTTGTGAGTCAACACGACACCAGGCTTATTGCCTTCCTTCTATATATAAGAATCCTCCAATGTCAATCCATCATTCTCTTTACCAACAAGAGAACTTCTTACGTAATCTGCGGACGTGTAATAAATACTGGCCATCGTGGTACTCTCTATTTCCAATACCATTAGACCTCCATGTGTATCATCCATAGATATATTCCATACCTGGAGTAACTTGTGCAGCTGGATTTTCAGTACCCTTATTCTCCACATCTCTGATATTCAAGAGTTGGATACCCATTGCTTCTGCATTTTGCTTGACGTTGGCAGCGAGACCATCACCAAGGATAGCCAACACCTTTACAGCCACATTACCACCGCGAATGACATTGAGCGCACGTTCAGCAAGGGAAGCATCGACAACAAGAACACGTAGTCCCGAGTTTCGAAGGATATGCGATAAATGAGATGAGGTAGCATCAGCCGAAATGGGAATAGTGACAAGGCCACCACACTGACATCCTAAAAATCATCATTTGTCAACGACAAACCCATATATCCACCCACAATACATTACCGATTTCAGTGGCAAGAGTGTCTATACAAAATGGGGTTTGTTAATGACCCTTGTGATGATAACCATGTTGCCATGGGATATATACCTGGAGAGTTGGTTGCATAGATACCGACAAACGACGACTCGTTATTCGACATGGGTTCAAGACCACCAGCATGTACAAGACCTGAGTAAATGTGCTTGGACTTTTTCTCGATTGCCTCTACATCATCCATCATCCATCAATATCGCGTATGTGTTGTGTATGTGTCAAAAAGTGACATACCATAAGTGGACTATAACAATGAATAATGTCAATCAATCAACCGCTGTGGTAATTAAAATAGAGAAAGAGAGCTTACCCAAGAATAGGAGCCAGCAGTAGTGCGACCACCCACTAAGACGTTGGTTCTATACTTTTCAAAGGCTGCACCATAAAAGTCCTTGAGAGTGCGGATAGAGCGGTCCATGGTGTAAAGTAATGGAGAGCCATTGGGGTACATGCGTGAGCGATAGATAGCCGAGCTTCCAGGATAACGAACGCGGGAGACATCGGACTGGGTGTTGAGTAGTAAGGGATGAATGTCAGGTCCACGAGCATTGCGCACCGACAGCATGGCAGCAGCGCTGAATATGGAGGCAAGCAAGGCGTAGCTAAGAGAGTCGAGTTCAAAGCTCATTTCGAAGACAATAAAAGATGAGTTGGTGACAAAGAGACAAAAAGAGGTGTGCGTATTACACGCTCCAAATTTCGGGCCGATCCCCCTCCACCATGCTTTGTCTGGCTGGGGTTGATCACATGAACTGACTCTTAATATCGCATGCTTTGACACCTATTACATACACAATCCATAGCATGTTGCAGGTGTCATGAGCTCATCCAAATGAAGCAACTTCTTGTCTTTGGTACGATGCCAAATCATTATGTAGTATTATCACTCACATCTTTTAATTAAAGCATCCATCTTTAATCTCAAGTTGGGCTCTGTAAAGTAAATTCTTCACTTGCGACGAGGTGCTTTCACAAAAGGTCTTCCTAAATCAAGTAAAACTACATCTATGCTTTTGAATTTCTTTAGGCATGGATATGGAATGTATTGTAGCAAAACAACCAAGAGCAAAACACGTGACATGGCAACCAACCCCGCCCATGTCAATTGGTAGATCACAAAGGGATTCGTTCAAAAGTTTATTCAAGCAATGTATTAGCATCAACTCTATGTTGTATAAAGCCCCACAACGGGATCTTCCATATGTGATAGAAGAAAGGTTGAGCTGCTGCTGTTGTTGTCAAGTTTCATTTACATCTAACGTATCATAGCAACCTGCTTCAATTTGTTGCTGGCGGGTGTTTCACTCGTATTCAGGGGTAACGCCACCCATTGCACTTTTGATAACAGGGACAGCAGTAATTGGATGATCATCCACCAAGAAAGAGTTCGATAGTGTCATTGTCTGCATTGCATGTACGCTAATGGCAATGAAAGAGCATAAAAGGTTAGAGAGATGGTGATCGGACCTGATCCTGCAATCCATTCATTGTTACACACGGCACACATGATGCACTTCAATACCTTCATTCTTTTTCTTTCACCGCGACTGGATGAGCAATTGTCCACAATCCGTTTGCAATGGCTGAACAATGTCCAACTGTGGGAGGTCTCGGGGAAGATGGCTTGTATGTGTCTCAATGGTGCACTCATTACGTATACTCACCACCACCACGTCGTCTCCATTCAACTTAGCAACCCGGATTTTGATCTGAAGCAGCTTGTCCTTGATCCCAAGTAAGTATACCTCGGCCTAGGGTACGGTTCCTGAAGCTAACGCATTGTCTTGTAGCTCCAATATGCATATCTGGGGCTGGCTTATCTCTGGATTTCTCACCCTCGTTACAGTAACCATCACTGCACACACTGTCAAACAACATCTCGGTCACTATTACACGCCTGATATACAACGTTACAAGGTGCGAGTACTCGCCTATCCAGCGATCTATGCGGCACTTGCATGGTTTTCTTATCTTCGTTACAAGTACGAGACCGTCATTATGTTTTTCGCCAAACTATTCGAGTCATTTGCTGTCTACAGCCTCTACATGTTATTGCAATCCTATCTTCAACCTTATCGCCAAAAGAACGAAGGCCAAAAGATAGCGGTGACAACCAAAGTCCTTGGATTGGTCAAGATCACGCTGTAATGTACCTCATACGTTGCCATCCCACCATCCACTGCTATCACTGATTCAGCTCTTCTTTTTATATAGCAAATCGAAATGGGGATTACACTTTCGTGTCATTACCGATATCTGCGTTCTTCAATTCCCGATCTGGTACGATTCACATACGTATAAAGCATACGATCTTGCGTCTGACATTGTTTATTTATCTTCCAGGAACATCATTCAATCATTGGTCTCCATCATTACTCAAGTCAAAGGCGTCTATTGTGATGGTCAATTTGCTTTGAATGGTGCGTATACCTACTTGGTCATCATCAACTTTGCATCACTCAGTTTGATCTTGGCGGTGCTCTTCACCTACCTGGCCGTTTACAATGATGAGTGGAAACATGGACGTATCAGAGCACATGGCATGTTTTGGTGTGTCAAGTTGCCAATCATGGTCATTTTCTATTTTGGTGATCTTTTACTTGCCGCGCTCTCCCATTTTGATCTTATCCATGACGAGGCACCAAAGCATAGCGGTGGTACCTTTTGGCCTGCAGCTGCTATCAAGAATGGATACTATGTGCTATTGATTTGTGCTGTCATGGCTATTGTCGCCTTGCTTATGGATCGGTTCTTTGGTTTGGATCCACAAGAGTATATCCTGGATGATGAAGAAGCGACATCATGGCGTGCATATATACTGGCCTTTGTTGACGGGTACCTATCCTTCGTACCTGAATTCTTTAAGAACGTGTTCCTTTGTGGAGGTGATACGGTGTTGTTGGCAAAGAAACGGATGCATCTGAGGAAGAAGCAACAACATGCGAGACGACTTTCAGACGATGAGCATCATTTATTAACACCCGATGTGCATGATTTGGAAACGGCTCAAGTCCTCGAAGATCCTTATCCAGAACTAAGTGAGCCACCAACAGCTTTACGACAGCGACGTGTATCTGTGGATGAGGGTCAAGAAGCAGCATGCTCATTATGGCATGGACAAACATCATCTTCGGCATCTCCCGCTTTCAATAGTAGTGCTGTGCCATTAAAGCCCCTGGGGACATTCCAAGATGAACAACGGCAAGAACAGCATGAGGCACCCTCATCACGTGATATATCCACAACGACCACTCGTAACGATGAACCACCACCTATACCTGCATTGGCACTTCCTCCGCCACCAAAACAATCACGTGTACTCAACCACAATGATGAACCTTCTGAAGAAGCTATAGCCAAATCAGCCCATTTTCAACCCCATGATAGGAATGATGCAAGTGGTGGTGGTAGTAGCAGTGATCGACCGTATGGCTTCTTTTAAAAGAGAGAGATTATACCTTCATATTGTACCAATAAAGATACATCCTCGCTGGCAGGGATAAAAAGCGGGTCAAGTACGTAGATGATGATTTTCTGGGTTGAGTACTTCTGCCGGGCTTGACAAATGTCAAATTGGGAGCGGGCTCTTATTTACCGATTCCCCTTTCTTATCCACTCACACATAACACACACACAAAAATATGTCAACAGCAGCTGCAGCCAACGCTATCCGCAATAGTGCAATGACCCCCACTCGCATGTTTTTCAAAACCTCTCAGACCATTCCCTCCATGGCCCATGCACGCACTGTGTTTAAAGCACTTGGAGAATACGGTGACATGATCGAATACAAATTCTTACGGGTACGATCTTGGATAGGCAATGGGGGAGTTATAGATTGGTTTAAAGAGACTCAACTTTTATGTATGTTTATAGTGTCCTGAAACTCGACAATATCTTAGCTATGGATTTGTTGTTTACAAACACAATGAAGACGCACAAAAGGCAGCATCACAACGATTTATCAAGGTACCATCGGATATGTTTGAGAAACCATGCGAGGTCAAGATTGAAAAGTCAGTCAAGAACCGGGGATGAGACAGAAGGATGGATAGATAAAGATGTAAAAAATAAAAGGGATATCATATCTTAGAACAACTTTGTCCAAATGACAAGCACAATCAAAGCAACTAGAATCAAAATGATAGCAGCTGTAATCATCTTGTTTGTCGCCATGCTATTAGAGTTGTCTATATCAGTATTTTAATCATGAAATAAAGAGATCATTCCTTGGTCATTCACTTACCGACGAGCCATGCCCTTAAGTGTCTTGGATGCCTTGTCAATGTATGAATCGGCTTCAGCCAGCTATATATATATGAAATGGAATTGAGTATTTTGTTATCCTGAATCCATCCTATAAAAGCCTTACCGTATCTCTAGCACGCAACATGGTCTCACGTTGTCCCTTGAGTGTGCTCAAAATATTGACACCAATACCTTCAGTCTCCAATGCCAAACGATGGCTATCTTCCAACCTCCTGCTTGATTCACCCAATCGTTCAGTGCCACTCAACAATCGTTGACGTTGGTCCATGGTAGATGCGTCGAGATCACTTTGACTGGAAAGCATATCACCAAACAATTCATCACGATCGGAAGAGCGAGGGGCTACTGCATTGGCACGTCGCTATTGTTGTTACTGCATTAGAGGTGACGACGCCTTCTATATACACAAACACACAACTTACGAGATCGCGTTTCATCTTTTCAGCCTCGGACTTGTATAATCGAAGCTTTGCTTGAAGACGTGTACGAGAAGGTGCAGGGATATTGAGGATCTCCATTTCCATTTGTCCAAGCTATAACATTTGCATGAATATCGGTATCTGGTCTCGACCTTGGGTTCCCTATCTCCGTATCCATAGCAACCATTCCTCCCCCCGCCAACCATCGTTATCATATAATCAACTTACAATTTCATCAACTTCGTCCAGTTCACGTTCTACAGCTCGAACCGTTGCTTTACGTTGCTCTATTGTTGTATATGAATAAAGTGTCCATTGCGTCGACACACACCCATTGACAATATCACTCGGATAATATACCTCCTGATTGGCTGGGGATTTGCTGGTCAATCTTGTTACGAATGCCATCGCCTACGGTTTGGAAATCTTGTTCGTAGCTCGCAAAAAGGTCTGAGCCGCCTGCTGGTGAAGCCATGTTGACAATGGTCGGGTGTGTGTTGGAAATGTGGAAAAGAGAAAAAGAAGTAGGAATACCAAGAGCGCCCACCAAGCAGCAGCTGCCTTCCTTAAACTGCAGTCTCCGATTCAACGCACGTGTGTGGCACTTGTTTCACCTGCCCACCCACAGCCATCATCAATGTAGTAGTAGTAGTAGTAATAACTTTTATTAGCGACGTTCCCTACGTTTGAGATAGCATAGAAGTACAAAGACAATGAGATTAAAAACAAAAAAGCAAATAATGAGACCCAAATCTCTCCACTTGTTGGCAGGATCCCATCCAAAATAGGTATTCAAATACTCCATTCCAGAAGTATACTTGCAATAACGGCAAAGGTCAATAGCATCAGGGTCTTCCACATAACCTGTAGCACCGGATGAAAAGAATACTTCGAGATATTGACCACATGTCTGGTTGGCAGGAGGTGTAAATTCCACAAAGTCACTATCATCGCAAATAACCGTAACGTGCTCAAGCTCATTCACTGACAACCCCTCGATGTAATAATGAAACGGATCTACATAGGATAGTAGTATTTAATAAAGAATTTCCATCAACATGACATTATACTTACCAATCCAATACACCCATGATGACCAAAATTTCGGCATAGACTCTGCTGGCTGCATCATTCCGGCAAAGAGCAACAAGAAGGAAACAAGCACTGGGTTGAGGGATGATGCCATTTTGGGTGTTTCTGAAACGGCAGCAATGACAAATCCAAGAGATACAGCCCAGCACACAAAGCAGCTAGCCATGATATAAAAGTATCCACATGCTTCGGGTGTGTTGGCAAGTCCTGTTGTCCAATAGAATCCGCCCATGAATGTAGCGCCCATGAAAAGGATATAAGGAACCTCCACCAAGACACAAGAAAGAGCAAAAGGTAACCATCCATAAAAGCGAGAAGAGTATTCACGTCGAAAATACAATCGTTCAACCATGAATTTGGGTTGTGCATAAATGATCTACCTTGTAATCAACAAAGAGCATGTTGTAAAGTTATACATCATCATAACCTACCAGGATCATGGCCATGATAAAGGTACCAAACAAGGCAAAAACCCGGTTTTGTAAATCGATCGAGCTCTGTGTCAGCTTCCAATACGTGAATCCATTGAATAGGGCTGTGATCATAACGCTCATCCATCGTCCAAGGTTGTAATCAGGTGATCTCCAATAGGCCAAAGCCATTCGTTTATGCACAAGCCGAAACTGTGTCCAAAATCCAGTGGCATACGTATACGCTTTACGTTTGGGATGCGGATCAGAGACATCATAAATGGCATCCAGCTCAGCTTTTAGTGCTTTAGCTTCATCCGAGTGCTCCCAAATAGTAGCCCAATCTTGGGTTTTGCCCTTGAAGCTCGTACCAGCACCCACCACTTGAAGAATGTATTCGGCAGGATTCGCATCCGATGAAAATTTGGGACCGCCCTTGGATTCAAAATAATCAATCATGATACGTGCATCAGGGCCAATCTCGCCATGATAGGCAGTGCGACCACCACGAACAAGCAGTAGTAAATGATCAAAGTGCTCAAATAAAATGGCTGATGGTTGATGAATCGTACAAAGAACGGGCCAGCCTGCATCAGCAAGTTTACGGATGAATCGAATAATGTTGAATGAGCTTTGTGAATCAAGGCCTGATGTTGGTTCATCCAAAAACAGCAACTTTGGTTTGGCTACCAATTCCATGCCAATCGTGAGACGTTTACGCTCCTCAACCGATATGCCCACACCATCATCCACATTGCCAATTTGTGCATCTGCAATATCCTCCATTTCCA
The DNA here is from genome assembly GCF_029851405.1 of Lichtheimia ornata. Lineage (NCBI taxonomy): Eukaryota > Fungi > Mucoromycota > Mucoromycetes > Mucorales > Lichtheimiaceae > Lichtheimia > Lichtheimia ornata. The sequence continues at coordinate 1,121,731 of NW_026695321.1, forward strand.
ATAGCTTGATGATTTGCTCGACATAGTCATCCTTTTCTTTCTTGGGCACTTTGGCGTCTTGTCGAAGATAGGCTGAAAATTGCATGGCTTCTCGCACCGTCACTGCAGGTTGATGAATATCCAATTGCTCACAATAGCCCGTGATGCGTTCAAAATCCTCAATCAAGGCTTCATTGTTCAAGAAAATCCTTCCTTCAACTTTGCCAATTGTCTTTCGACGTGCCAATACATCCAATAATGTGGTTTTCCCAGCACCAGAAGATCCCATGAGCGCTGTCAGGTGACCCGGTCGAACAATGCCTGATACATCATTGAGGAGTTGCAATTGACCACCCTTGTAAGGCACCGTGTAATTTACATGCTGCCATGAAAATACGCTTGAGCTACTTGTCACTTGCATCCCATCAGTCATTTCAACTTGCTCACGTCGTCTAGCAATCTCTTGTTCATCCGTACGGGCTTTGGGTGCCTTTCCTGGAAGGTACAACTTTCTCAGCACACCCATTTTGTTGGGGCTGTACACTTCCATGGTCAATGCAGTGAGAAATGTGAATAGTATAAAGTATCCAATGACCACAAGTAGATTGGGTGCCCACAGCTGATTCGGCTCGAAAGAAAGATACTCTCGAAGATAGTCATCACCACGCACAAAGTCTTCTCCAGGTTTGCCGCCTTGCATAGTACAGCTCTTGTGTTTCCAATCATCATAATAACCAGGCCCATAGGGTACAGCATTTCCAGGACCATCACATGAATAAATCTGCCCATGGAGCTCGTTGATAAGTAGCACCTTGTATGCATATGACATTGGATTAATCCAGTAAATCCTATTGTTGTCGATGATGGTGTGTGAATGTTGTTTACCATTTAAACGCAAAGACACCCTCATGTCTTACCAAGAAAACCACACGTGCATGGAATTGAAGGGGATGACATAGCCAATGCATGTAACTAAATAATGTTGTCAGAGACCATTGCCTATGCAAAACATGGTTCCTGCTACTTACCCATGACCATAAGCAAATTGCCGGATACTTGCGTGGCGATAAAGAAGCTCGATGTCATTGCGCCAAAAAAACGAAAGAAGCCATTCATCATCATAACGATCGCGAATAGGTCCAAAAAGTAGGTAAAGAATCTGCCAGCATGATCAAGATTGAGGCCCATCATGAAGTAAGAGCATATCTGAAACAGCAAAACTAGAGAGCCGTTTGCAGTTAATAACTATGCCAAGGGGAAGGATGATATTGATTACTACCTTGAGCAATAGCAAAGGGGACGTCGAGTATGACTTGGGCAATGTAAAAAGCAGCTGGACGAAACATGGCATAATGCTTTTGCTTTTCCAAAACAGGACGGCCGATCATAAAGACCAAGAGTTCAGATTGCGAGATAAAGGCATTCAAAATAAGTGCATTGAAAATGGCACCACCCCGTGAGAAAGCGCCGATACCGCTAAATGGCATTTGAAAGAAACAGGATGCTGTGACCAAGGCTTGGATGAATATAGTGCCATAGCGAGAAACCAGTGCTGGATAATCCTTGATCAGTAGATGGAATTGTCGAATCGTAAGAGCTTTGCATTGCTGATAAAAAGATGCCGTATATGGATTGTTCTTGGATGCATGCTTTTGATGTTCCTCACGAACGGCTTCCATGAATAACTCGGATGGCTTTTCAGATTCCAATTGAGCTTCATATGCTTGCATTTCATGCATCATGCGCTGGTGTAACTTGGATTCATAGTACACTTTGGAAAACTCGTGCGCATGTTGTGGGACCGATATTTCAAAACCAGGCTTCACTTCACGTTCAAGCGGATTGCATAACCCCGTCAAGAAATCAGGCACTGATTTGCGTGGTGGACAATAGAAACCAAGTTCCTCAAAGTATGATTTGGCTTCATTCGCAGGGCCAAAGTAAATGCAATAGCCATTGTCAAGCAAAAGCACCTTATCAAATAACGAGTAAATGTTGTTTGATGCTTGATACAAAGTGGCCACTGTTGTTTTGTGAAAAATGTCGGTCATGATTCGCAAGGATCGAACAAAGTCAAGAGCTGAAGCTGCATCAAGTCCACGTGTTGAACAATCATAGCAAATGATAGAACTAAGCGTTGTCATGGTCTCAGCGATCGAAAGTCGTTTCCTTTCTCCACCCGAAAGTCCACGGACAAAAGCATTACCCACAAGCGTATGCATTTGTTTGGTGAGACCAAGCATGTTGCCAAGGAGATAGATTGTCTTTTCCACAAAGTCGTTCTTTGTCTCTTCTGGTAGTCGTTTTCCAGGCGTTTTGCATCGAAGAGCGAATTGAAGTGTTTGACGTAATGTCAAGGTGGGATAATGTTGATCCTCTTCCGAGTTGTACACAACTTGCCCACGGTACTTTTTGGCAAATGTCTCTGGATCAAGTCCACCATAGCTCACTTGACCCTCCACCTTTGTGTAAGAGCCCCGTTCATTACTAAGCACCTTTAGCAAGCTTGAACATCCTGCACCGGGGCGCCCGAGAACCAACAGCATCTCGCCCTCCTTACAAAAACCATCCAAGTTGCGAAGAATGGTCTTTCGACTCTTGATCCCAACACCAAACTTTTTCCATAGCTGAAAAAACTCGCTGGTCGTACTCCACAAGGTAGGGATCGTGAATGTATCAGCTCCCAAACCCTATAAGTTTCCCGAATATCCATGAGTCACAAGAACATCAAATAGAGACGTGTGTGTGTAAGGTAATACCTCCACCGTCAGATCTTTCCATATCAAGCCAAGATGTTTTCGCTTGTGACCAGCTTCTTGTGCTTGTGTAGACATCCCATGTAGAAATTCATCAAGATTGAATTCTTCAACGTCGCCTTGTTCCATCTGAGACTCGCTGTGTGCCGATGAATGTTGACGGCTGATGCGCGATAGCTCCCGTTTGAGTTCCTGATATTCTCCAATGGCAGCTATTATGTAGAATCGCCATTCTAGTTATTTTCTTATACCGTCAATGTACCCGTATAAAAGACAACTTGCCTTGAACATCCACAGGGTCAGCATTAGATTCTCCAAACGTGCCTTCAGTGCCGAGTGCTGGATCCTCTTGGTGAAAAAGCGTGTCCACAGAACCCGACGTGGATCCATGATGTGGTGAGTGGTCGCGTTTACGGCTGGTGGTATCACTATGAGCCATGTAAACAAGGGATTAGAAAACAAGTGGGATCAGAACATTATATAATATATATACCCTTTTCTTGATCTGGTGCCTTGTACGCATTGTCACAAAAGGTGGTGGTTTCAAATTGCCGCGTTTTTGTTGTACAATCGGCAAGAAGCGGCCCGTCGGACTTGTAGTAGATGGTGCAACAATGACCCCATTGGCATGAACCATTGTCATAATTCGCTTCCTTGGATAGAATGCAAATGTTGTCAACGCCAATCCTCATTGTCAATACTCACAACCATATCCACGATCCAAGTTGCTCAATATAAACATTTATTCCACACGTCGACAATGAACAACGACTCATTCTAAAAGTTGCCACAAATGCTCAATTCACGCATCTGCTGAAGCACATCATCCACACGCCTATCGGATGCATCGGTCTCTGGAGGAAAATGGTGTCGTAAACCTTCGAGTTGCTCATAGCTGGATTGGCAGAATTGCAATTGAGCCTTGACAAGTGCTTCAAAAGTAGGATCGAGATAGGGCACACGTAACTCCACCACCTTGGGAAGATCCGCAATGAGGATACTGTTTAAGCCTTCATACATCTCACGTGCCATGTTTGCTTCTTGCTCCGCCTGCATAAAACAACAAACAATAAGTCCCAATGTTGACCCTTATTGTATGCATATAGCATATATACACGTACCCTTGGCAACCGTTGAGGATCCTCACTTGGCTTATCAATCAACTTTCGAACTTTGGAACGATGGGCGTCATAATCCAAGAGCTTCTTTTGACGTCGTTTCACAGCTTCGTTGACTTCAGGGAAATAAGAACAGAATCGCGATAATGGCTCAAGTACGGTGGATCTGAATGCTTGATCCTATCCAATGTCCAAATGAGAAAAAGGTGTATAGGGTGTCAAGAGAGAGAGATTGCTTTGCATACCATGTCTGTTTTGGTTTCCTCATCCATCTTTTCAATGACTTTTCTGTATTCTTGTCCACCAGGTCCCATAATGACCGTATCATCGTAAAAGTGTCCAATGGTTTGTGAGATGCGTAATTGAGTTCCAGTCATTGCTATAGCATGGAGTAAGTCATCATGGTTTCCATGGATACCATTGCCGTTTTACCTCGCATTGCATCCAGGTAACCCTTGGCTTCCTTTGTCAGCTTTTCAGCCTTCTTTTCAAGTCTATCGAAGGTTCCCGTTATTGAAATGTCGTTTACAATAGGTTGTCACCTTACGTTTTGAATCGTTCGTATTCCTCGTCAAATTCGCTGTCGACAGTGCGATCGACGACGCCTGTGCGTTGCATGAGCTATAATGCCAAGAGTTAGTTTTCACTCCCCTCCTTTACAAGCAAGCCAAGAAACTGCATCCCAATTCCATTTACCGTTGTGCCTGCTCTGTTAAGGTTCTTTTTGAATCCCGTTCTATAGTAAAACGAAATGAATAAACTATAAAGGGTGCGCATTGTAAAGCAACTACTTACATGAAGCTCATTACGAATGTCTATGCAAAGGAGGGAGATAGAAAGGTGTGGCACACCATAATCGCCTTCTTTCTTCTCCTCCTCATGACTTGATCACACTCCGCCAGCTCAGCGGCGCGTGCATCCGATATCCACTGCCACATTCATTGAGCATGTGCAACCATCCATTGACCTGACATTCATCATCCTTGGCATTAGCAATGCTTGGTACCTTACTTGAAAATGACAAACTCCACCTATGGTACCTGTTGTGCCGATCCTATGCATAAGCCAAAGGAGTTTCTGAAACTTATCCAATCGTCACGTGGCAAGTAACGTTCATGTCTTTAATTAATTTCTCATCCAGCTGTCACTTCCTGCATGGTCCTTTTTATGTAAGGTGCTTTTAGAACGGGACAATGTAGTTCTTACAAACAAGTCATCCATGTTATGACACGATCTTACAAGAGGATATTATATTGGTTCAAGATATCACAAATCATTTCAAGCGGTGTTTAATGAATGGCATGGCACGAGTTTATGCCTGACAATAAGGTAAGTGTTGAGTGACTCGTTTAATATGCCTGCGCATCACCATTGCCATGGAGACCTCCTTTTCAATAGGTTGCCTAGCAACATGACGACTGATCCATCGAAGGGTATGAGATAACTACCGCATGTTGGTTTGTTGATACTGATCCATTGCCGTAGAAATCGAGGCGTTTTTACTTCGAACAACTGCAGCTGGCGAAATGCCTTCTCTAAACAAGTTCTTTGAGCAAGAGTGGGATCATGTCGTGAATAACACGAATCCTGGCGAAGACCATAGAAACAACTGGAAATCGCGGTTCAGGAGAGTCGCAAAGGTTTTGAAAGTTGCAGTGGTACGAAAAAGCTGCCTTAAATTCTTATACTGTCTTATACAAAGAACTTGTATACATAGGATGAAAGCGAACCTGATTGGGATAAATTGGCAGTAGCATTGGAGCACAAAAATGAAGCAGCAGCAGAAGAGAGTATCTCTCTCTCAACAAGCTCAGCATCAAGCAAGAGATCGTCAACAAGCTCTGCAACAACCTTATCAAGTGCGGACCTTTGTTGGGTAGAACATACATATAGCCAACTACCTGATAGTCAGCGTTGGTGGTTATACAATGATGAAGAGAAAAAAGTATCAGTGGAGGGACAGATGCTCAAGCGAGCATTGACCTGCAAGCAACACAGGTAAGTTGAGCGTGTCACCTATCAAGAACATTTGCACTAATCGGCTATTAAGTCCCGTGCATTCGATGATCATGGATCCAATGGATCCCGCATGGATCACTGAGAAGTACTTCACGATGGCTGAAATGGATATCATCAAAACTCATCAAGCCCCAGTGTTGCCCGAACTTCCAAATGAACTTTCCAAGTATCTTTTATCGTATGTCGGCAAGGTACGATTACTTCTATCTTCATTGATATTCGTGGATTAACAAGTCAAATAATGTTTTTTTTGTAGCATGACATGGACACGCTACTCGCCCATCGACAAAACATGAATTTCCACCCCATCAAGGAGGCTTCATTGTATTGGGCTCAGAAGTCCATCATTGACGCCATGGACCTACTTATTTATGGTTCTTTGCCTGATTGTATGTCATCTGAAAGTGACTTATTACACGATGTATGGGGTTTTATCAAGAAATGCTTTGAATCATCAAACATCAAAGTAACCACGTACGTTATTATCTGATGTATTTAGAATAAGGCAATAACGATGAATGAATATAGGGGTGAGAAGACAATGTTATCCACGGCACAAAGAAGAAACACCAACCGGATTGCAGGAACTGGAGAGTTGAGAAGAAAAGCGATTGGAACAAAGGTCGACATTCGTTTTTCTTACTTGCATTATGAGTATGGCTGCGTTGAGGCAGGCCTGGAGGACGATCAGACCGGCACGAAAACTATAAATGAAGGACGTTTAAAACTTCCTCGCGCACTGAAAGACATTTTGGTGCAGCTATCAAAATCAGCACCATCAAGTGTAAAAGGGCTAAAAGCCTGTGGCTTTTTAATATCAGGTAAGTGCATACCACAACATGTACCACAAAACATAACATGTACGCTATTAGGATTCCAACTCACGGCATACATCATGGATTGTCCGGCTGGTGGAGCTTGCAGGGTAACCAAGGTTGGCCCACACGAATTTCCAAGGGCACTGGAGCAATTCTCAGCCAAAATGATCCCGCTGCTTTTCTTAACTTGGCAAATCCGACAGATAATGGAATCCACTGCTCATGTTGTTTTGAACGATTCAACGATGCTTATGCCTACGATCAATTCTCTTCCATCCAGTCCCATTCCACCATGCATGCCTTCACCTAAACCAAGCGGAAGGAAAAGATCATTGACTGAAGCTGCACTGCACTAATCTCATGAATCCTCGACCTTGATATCCCATTGTATATATAATATCCCACGAATAATAATTGCTTGTATCATGTTTGATCCTTTGTTGAACCTTCATCTCATGGACGATGGGAAATGACATATTCCTTAAACATCAATTCTACCTTGTTATGGGTGCGTGGGTGTGTTTATGGATGTGATAGGTGGTGGGGCTGTGGCAGGTGAAGAATAGTAACTACGCTCAATAGCCTTGACAGGTTGCTGCACAAATGGATGATGATGATGATTGCCTTTTGTGAAGGTACGTAAGTAAACAGTATCCAATGATGAAGGTGTGTCGAGGTATGCGTATGTCAATAATGGTTCCATATCATCACATTTGCATGTAGGAGAAGGTCGAGCTGCACAAACCAGTAATCAATCCAATGATGGGTCACTCATCCTGAAACTCAATGGAGGGATCTCTTCACTTTTTCCCCACTCCTCCTTATTGTATCACAAAAGCCATGTACTTCTTGCATGACCGATAACCGGACCACCTTTATTATTCCATCTTCGAAGCAATAGTATGTAATCCACAAGCTAGCAACCTCCAACAAGCGTGTAATAAATAAACAACGCTTTATTTCATCTTGCTACATTGCCGACATCGTCGTCTCCATCGTCCGTCATCATTCGTACTCGTCAGCAGTCGTCACCTCGTCAATCTCATCGTCCACCAATATCCAAGACACGCAAGTAGAAAAAGAATAGGATCTTGCAGGCTTCCTTTTGAATCTCGTTGTGGTTATCATTGTCATTGTTGTGAATGAGGTGATCATCGTAATCGTCATTGTTGTGAATGTGGTAATCATCGCAATCGTCGTTGTTGTGAATGTGGTAATCATCGTAATAGTCATCTCTATAAGTAAAAAGCAGCCAAGTTAGACCATCTGATACCGGGAATGATGACGATTTGGTATACCGTTAGGAGATCCTCTCAAAGGAAGAAAGCAAATCAGAAGGAATTCACAAACCAAATCACCACCATACGAGCAACGTCGGGCGATCCCTTGTTCTTGAGAAAGCACTGCACGAATCACGCAAGGCCAGTTCGATCCATGGCAAGGAAGGACATCACTTCCGTAGAGTCCAGGCTCATAGTTGTTCTCATTCATCCTCTCCAAAGAAAGAATGATCCCCAATCCTTCCAATCATTTCCCACCTCATGAAAAGAAATCCTCAAAGGGAAAGAACGAGCCTATCACGAGAAGAGCGTGTTGGTTAAACACATCCACAAGCTGTTGCAAATCCCCTTTTACCTCAACACGGTGGCCATGCTCTTCCAAAGATCCATCGTCATCGACCCATCCTCAACTCAACGCAGGCCTATAGAGCCCTGGACGCGTTCCAAGAAGCTTTTCCAGCACACTTGGCTAGTGCAGAGCGACGCAGCGGCCACTTGATACAGGCTGGGACTTGAACCCAAAGAGATGATGATGATGCCCCAAGTTGCATTGCCTGACCAAAGAAACCTATTCAATTCATTATTAGCACACACACAATAAACACCCTTTTCATTGTTTGTTTCATTGTACTTGCCTTTTCCATATACACAAAAAACTCCTTTGTTGTTGGTTACTGGAAACCGAAAACGATGGTGTAGTAGTGTAGTTGAGCCGAAACAAAACGCCAAACGAGCCAACGTCTTGAAACCAAACTTGCCCTCTATACAAGCTAACACGTCAATGGAACCAGTTCGGCTGCAACATTGAGCTCTGAATGTACCTGTTGACACCAAGCGTAGAGAAGAATAGCAACGAACAAGAGGCAGCAACGATGTCGCCATGGCAACAACCAACCACCAACCACGCTCATTCCTCGGCACTTTGGACACACTCACTCCCTGACAATGCATGTTCAGAACTGTATCAATACCTCGCAGTCAACAAGAGCACTCTTTTATAGTACATTACCTTGATACAATGCCGTGAAAGGAATAAAAGCAGAGGAGTGAGAAAGAGAAGAGAAGCGTTGTCTCAAGTCGTGGAGCTGCTGTACCCCAAGTTTAAATCCCCCTACTGCTATTACACTGAGGCCACTCAATGACTCCACACACACCATCCACCCATCGTCATCATCACCCTCACGATAGACAATAGGTACACGTAAATAAAAGAAACGATCCTCACGTATAGCAAAAGGGTGTGTGTCACTTACCACCTTACATGACAATGATGATCCAACCACCACCACCACCATTGGCTTGTTACCAAGGCCCCAAGCATCAGTCTTGCAAGCAAGGTTCCTTGAGCCTCGTTGAGCAACTTTGTTCTTATAAAGGCCTCCACGCTTCACTATGAAAAATGTTGAGATACAAGCACCTTTATGTTTTACCTATGCCATAAGCGTGATGGAGTTGCTTTTCTCCTAATGGATGGTGTCGGCTGCATTAACCGAAGGATGAAGAGCAGAAGTCAAAATGGCAGGCTGACAGGTCGCGTTTTCTAATACAAAACCAATTAGTCTTCCATCTCATGCGTTAATTTTATTTCTGGCTCCAGTCCGCCCATGTTATTCGGGCCTTAAATCACGTTGCCATGAACCCCGTTTCCAGGATACAAGCCACCAATGGGCGCTCTCCCTCAACTTACGCAAGTATTGATTGGTTTTGCTTCCTGCTCCACGAGCTTTCTTCTCTCTTGACGAATGAGCAGATGTTGGATTGCGTACAGGGTAGACCGCGCCTTTACCTTGTTGCTTTTCACATCTGCGAGTGGGTTATTGATGCACACTGGAGAGACTGCTTGCTTTACTGGCTTCGCTTTCTCTAGTCCCTCTCGATGCCTGCGGGTAAGTTTTCTTCATGAGCAGCTTGTTGGATTGCGCACAGGGTAGACCACGCCTTTACCTTGTCGCTTTTCACATCTGCGAGTGGGGTTTCTTTATGAGCAGCTTGTTGGATTGCGTACAGGGTAGACCACGCCTTTACCTTGTTGCTTTTCACATCTGCGAGTGGGTTATTGATGCACACTGGAGAGACTGCTTGCTTTACTGGCTTCGCTTTCTCTAGTCCCTCTCGATGCCTGCGGATAATTTTGTTTACTTCCAGAGAGAGCATCGCCCAAGTTACTAGTGAGCGTCATCCTTCCATTGCCAGATTTACTAACTTGCTCGTTTCTTTTACTTATAGAGACGACAATGATGACATTAGCCTCACAGGATGACAACAATATTGGAGATGACGACGATAATGACCATACGAACGACGACGAGATTCACGACAATGATACCGGAAAGATAACGACGCTGCAACTAGAGAGTTTATTCTTCAATTAAACCAGTCTATTTATTATTCTTTGTTATGTGCCTATTGAAATCTTCTGGCTTAGTCATATAAAAATACATGCATATTCTTGATCCATATTGTTCCATAAGAGCGAAAAGCAATACATGATCCCATATCCACAAGGTCACCGATGAACAGCCTGATTCCAACGGCAAGGCAGTATCCTTGAATGCAATTGATAGGACCACGATAGGCTGACCACACTGTTCTTCCACTCCCAGCACAGTGTCTCCTTCCTCCCATTCTCAACTGTTGGCCCATTCAAGTACAACTACCACCTGCGAACGATTGTCCTGCTTCAACCCATCATGTCAAGCCTACAATTGTCTTGATTCGATTGCCTTGGACTGAAAGGCAAGTTCTTGACATGCACACAGCCCTTCTTGTCACTCTTCTACAACACACGAGCCTCTTGACACATTGCACCCTCTTGCGTTCTTCTCTGCCACAATCAAACGTAGCAGCATTCATTCCAGCAGTTGCTATTAGCAAGGTCGCTACTCCATTGTCTCAAACAGCATTCACAATCTTGCAACCTACTACAACACACCCTTTTGCACGCTTGTCTGTTACGATCAAACGCAGCAGTCGCCATTGAAGGCCTTTATCCCAGTCTCAAACACCGTTCTTTACTTACAGCAACTTGTCTTGTGGTGAACAGGTGATAGCCGTTGTATAGAAGCAACTCTACTTACGTACAACAACTTGCTTTGATACACATGCATCTCTATGGATGTTGCCATATCAACTATCGAGTACACCATATTACAAGCAATCTTCACTTGCTTGAGCAGCGATGGAAAATGACCATGCAAGTGATTGATCAACAATCGGATGACAAAGGAAGCATAGCAGCAGGGATCACACGGCTCTTTCGATCAACATGTTGGACTACAATGGTTACGATGGATGGATGGAATCAAAGGGTGTGATGAGTTATCTTGGGATGTTGCTTTGGTTACTTGGCATGTTGTCAGCAGGAAAGATGGAACACGTCGTGTGGATACGGCTGAAGATGATGGTTAGTTGCATGGCATTGACGAGAGGGCTTTTACCTTTGATGAAAGGCGTTTGACGGCCATGGACGATATTGGAATCCTCAAGTCAAATCACGTAGCGACCATTTTCCCATCAAGGATGAAGATGTTTATCACGGCGGCAGCTGTTCCTCTATCCTATTTATTACATCGATGCCCCCGCTACCATGTACTGTTCTTCGACTTTTTTATTGAATGAAAATTGGATTCAATGTAATGTATGGGAGATCCTACTATCAGCTCATATGGGGAAAATGTGTATCACTTGGCTGGTTTCTGGATTGAAAGGGGGGAATAGAAATTGAAGGTCGAAAGCGAGATGGGATCATTTACATAATCATATCAAGATGCTTTTGTTATTTTGTCACAACATTATTACTACATTCGATAAAGCTTCCTGCTTCACAATCTGATAAACGAAAGGAAAGTAGCAACTGTCAAACGCTTGTATTACAAAGTTGATCAATTTGAGAGTGATGCTGCCCAACATGCATAGTGCTTGAGCTACATGAGATTGGCTCATTGTAAACTTAATTCATAATGCTGAAGAAAGAGTTAGCTATGGACATACTTCTGTCACCTACAAAATATCACTTTTCAAGATGCAGGTGGATTTATCAGCTGTGATTCTCCATCACTTCGACTCGGTGCTCCAAGATGCTCGACCACTTTATCAGATCGATTAATCGTGACAACAATACCCACGCCCACTCACATATAAACAAGGCTGTTGTCACCAACACTATCATACGCCCTTTCTTTCTTCTACTTGTATTCATCATCAATGGCCTTTGGTAAGTCTCAAGGATAGTCTTTATTATGTGATGCCAAAAATGGAGGGTAATCATCATGCATTCATCTATGTAGCTCACTTCTTTGCTTTAGCACCTGGTGTGCTCATTGCTGCCTTACGACATTTGGCTTTGCTCCTTGATGGATCCTTCTTTTTGGTAAGCATGACCATCATCTTCGTTTGTATATTGACGTATGTTATTAAAAGGATATCTTGAACATTTGTAGGAAAAGGCAACTTCAGTCTGGGAAATTTGGGACTCCTTTGTTGGTGACAAAGTACATGCCAGTGCAGTGAGAGAGGAAATAAGCTGGAAGCATGAAAGCTAAATGAAAAGTGGCGGAATTTGGAGGGGTTGCGGACAATTAATCACTGTCATGTGCCAAGTTTCTTGTGATTGACAGCATAAAACGCGATGAATGCCGCGCAGCGCTCTGCTCTTCGCTTCGGCCTCTAATTAGTTATGTCTCATTCAGCTACTACCTCTGCTTCTGCTTCCAACGATCTTACAACTTCGGCCGCTCCTCCTCCTCTTACTTGGCTTCGGCTACTTCACCTTCTTCCGCGTCTGTAAATACCCCATCTGCTCCCGCTACCACTCCTACCTCTTCCACTTCACCTGATTCCGCCTCTGTACATGTTCCTCTTGATTCCGTTTCTCATCCTGATCCTGTTGCCACTACTTTCGCCTCTGTAAATATTCCTCTTGTTTCCGCTACCACTCCTACCTCTGCCACTTCGCCTATTTCCGCTACTGCTTCCGCTAATACACCATCTTCTGATCCCGCTACACCTGCCACTACCCCTACAAAGCGTAAGCTTGATGTCACCTCTCTCGCCGAATCTTCAACAGATTCTTCCTCCTCTTGCTCTTCCTCCGCAACCAATACCAACAAGCGCATTTGCGTCCAAGGTGATGTTTTGACCACTGCCAGCAAATTCGTTGATCCTTGGGATCTTTTGGAGGGTGATGAACGGGATACATTGGGAGGTATCCATGCAACCCATAAGTGGAAACGAGGGCACAAAGCCATTATTGCAAGTTTTGGTAAGTCACTTTAAAAGAATACATTCAAGCACAATCTCATCATACCCGCTTCTGATTTGTATAAACTTTGAATGAAGACAATCGCATGACCAAGGATATCAACAACAAGGCAACTAGTATCAAAGTTAAATTCGTCAACAAGAAGGTACTCGAAGTAGAAGGACCCAAGAGAAAGATGGACCATGCCTTGACGTTTTTGCAGCAATTGGTAAGCATGCATTGAACCACATACAATATCGGACATCGTTCTCTAAAAGCATTTGCTTGTCTAGGTTACGACGAAAACACCAGCAGCAAAACATACGTAGTTCTTGAGGTTACTGGTGCCGATGTAGAGGTGAAACGTGACTCAATTCAAAGTACATTGGGCGATGCTGGGAAGACAACCTCAGCTGAAAATTTGCATTTCTCATTTGGACACGCTGATAGGACATCTTCAGCAAGTGAAGCAATGTCACTGGCAGAATATCTTGCAAAGAGGCACCATTACAGGCATCACTCAAAGTCGGCCTCACCTGCAACCGGCGTGCTTACTTTAATGCAAGCAAACCCCGTCAAGGTAGTTATCATCTACTACTAGTGCTTCAGCACCGTATTTTGCTCACTCTTGACGAATTTTTTAGTTCTCGATGTGGCTCTGGAAGACACCACCAGCGCAGCACACACAGCCATTGGTATGTAGAGGCGCTTCTTATGGCGGTATAATACTGTTCATTGTACTCATCACCATAATCGTAGAGCTTGTACAAACATGTTGCAGGGATCAAGTGGTTTCCATATGGAGACCACTCCCCACATCACCATCATCAACCGTAAAACTCCAAAGGCGCCGACCACCAAGGAGGATCAAGATGTACAGCTAATCAATGCGATCAGCTCATTTAGCATTGATCATGACTATTTGGGTCTTTTGACCATCACAGACATTCAAGTAACCCGCCAGGTAATTGACCTCAAAACCAAGGATTTGAAGCATTTCCCGATCTGGCGTATGGCTTTTGAATAAAACTGGATTTCGTTTTGAATCGTTTCACGCTGCTAGTTTCGAGATGCCCATGTAAAAGATTAATGCAATCAGCTAACGAGGAGATGCGATTGCTACGCTGCTATACGTGATCCACTCTCTCATATATTGTATGGGTCTAATAGCTTAGATGCATCTGCATCAATGTGTGCTGTATCACTCTGCTGTCCAAGGTGCACAGACCATGTCGCCACAATCCCTGCATTTCAACCTCAAACAAAGATTCAACTCATTTAATTGCCGCTTTTTCCACTCACAGCCTTTGTCTCTTCCTCCCAATCTCATCTGTTGCCCCATTCAAATATACAACTACCACCTGCGAACGATTGTCCTGCTTCAACCCACCATGTCAATCCTACAATTGTCTTGATTCGATTGTCTTTGCCTGAATGGCAAGTCCATGGCGTGTACACCCCACTACAACACACGGACCTCCTCTGGACACTACACCTTCTCTTGTACACTCCTCTGCCACAACCAATCGTAGCAGCATTCATTGCAGCAGTTGCCATTAGCAAAGCCTTTACTGCATTGTGTCAAACGACGTTCACAACCTTGTCACTCTAGTACAACACACGCTCTTGCACTCTCCTCTACGCCACCAACAGTAACAGCAAGTGATATTAGCAAGGCCTTTACTTCATTGTCTCAAGTTATTGCAGCAACTTGCTTTGGTATATACAACTTCCTAAGATGATGCCATATCAGCTATCAAGCAACACAAGCAATCTTCACCCTGTTGAGCTGCGATAGAAAATGACCAAGAAAGAGATGGACCAACAGCTTGATGGGAAAGGAAGCATATCAGCAACAATCACAGAGGCTCTCTCTTATTGGATTTGCAATGGTTATGGATGGAGGGATGCAATGAAGTGCAGCGATGGCGAATCCTGGAATGTTGCTTTGGTTACTTGTCGCGTCATCAGCAGGAAGGATGAATCATATCGCGTGGATACAGCTGAGGATGATAGTGAATTGGATGGAATTGACAAAAGGGCTTGTATCTTTGACGAATGGTGTTATACAGCCATGAATGGATGATATTGGAGTACTCAATTCAATGCATACAGCAGCTATTTTGCAATCATGGATGAAGGATGATTATGGTGGCAGCAACCAAGAATACAATGACACGATTATCCCTGTTGCCTCTATGTGATTCACCCTTTGTATCTTTTCGATGCTGTTCCTTTATCATAGTTACTTGATAGACATCCATTCCACAATATGCTATTCTTCGACTTCTCATTAAATGAAATTGGTCCAATGTAATATATGGGATATCATACTATCAGCTCAATGCGCAAGATGTGGATCACTTATTGGTTTCTGGGTTGCAAAGAGGGAATAGAAATTGAAGGTCATAAAAGTAAGAGGTTGGATCATTTACATCGTCGTAACGAGATGCTTTAGCTCATTTCCACAGCATTATTACATTCACTAGAGCTTCTTAAATCACATGCTGATAGCAGACGAAAGGCAGCGGCGATTCTCAAACGCTTGTACTACAAAGATGGGTGATGATGGGCAACAACATGTGCCTGATTGTTTCAAGCATGGTTCATTGTAAGCTTAATTCATTATGATCAAGAAAGAATGGGCTGTTATACAACATGGAACGAGCACACGAACAAATCATGCTTATCTATGAGAGATTTCAGCTAACGCTATCCCACGCATCCTTATACAAGAACGAGCTATTCCATACTGCTATCATAGGCGGACCTTACTATCATCATGCGTTGCTCCACCAATAGCGTTGACCCTTCAAGTCCCGTCCTTGAATAAAGGAAGCGTATGAATGTCAGCAAGGCCTAAATCAAAAAACCCTGCCATGTAAGTCGAGTTGTCGAAATGAAGGGCCATCGATCCTAAACTACGCACCAAGAGGTCCATTGAGAATGATACAAATGAAATAAAAGCCTCAGGCAACCAATTGTACAGGAAGAATGACAAGGCCCCTCTTTCTCCTGTTGAAAATTCAACTCCTCCCTTCTCCGGCTTTGTTACCATTCACGCCCTCCATGCCTCAACCATGACAATTGCCACTTCAACCGATTCCGCCTCTGTACCGCTACTTCTCCTACTTCTGCCATTTCGCCTGCTTCCGCCTCTGTACATATTCCTACTGATTCCGTTTCCATTCCTGCTTCGGCCACTTCACTTGATTCGGGCTTTGCTATTTGCGTCACGTCTCTTGCAACATCCTTTATTCAAACCACACCTACGCAATGCCTGGTGAAACTTGATTGCTGATATCAAAGGTGATTGGATCATCCTCACTGCTTACCGAACACGCATACAACAATGGTAAGTCTATGCGGCCCCCCATCACTTTTCAGCTCACGCATCAATTTATCAATGCATCATCCCCAACAGACAACAATACCCACGCCCACAGTGCACAATAAAAGGATGTTGTCGCCGGCCATCATTCTACCAAACGTCTCTTTTCTATGTCATTCTTCTTTGATTGCTTACAAAGTCAAATGTCCAAGGTTTGTGTGCATTGTCCTATCTTTCAACCTGTGAATAAGCGCTGATCTTTGTGGTCTCTTTCATAGTGCTTTGTTTTTATCCTACTCTCGTTGTCGTTGTATGGCGATTATTGTATCCTTGTAATGAGGTAAATCCTGATCATGATGCTGCTTGATGAATCATTACTCATACACGCTACCTTGTTACTTTCATTATAGCTCTCTCCCGTGATGCATCCGCAAAAGTTGGTTGAGGTGCCATCGTCAAGTAGCAAAGACCTTGTTCTTCGAGCAAGAGTGGGAACACGTCCTCTCTAACACGGACCCGGGTGATGACTACAAGAACAACTGAATGCGCATCTCTATATCAAGCCCAGCATCCAGCAAGACATCCAGCTCATTGAGCTCTGCAACAACGACGTTGTCAAGCGCAGACCTTTGTTGGGTAGAGAATGCATACAGCCAACTAGGAATCCTAACATTCTTGCCATTGACGGTTCATGGAGACTTGGAGAGCATAAAAGATGATGGATGATGCGCTATCCTTTGTTCTTCCCTTCGACCTCTTTCTCTGTTATTACTTAGTTATGTCTCATCCAGCTACTGCTTCCACAGCTACTGCTTCTTCCAATGCTCTCTCAGCTTCGGCTGCTCCACCTTCTCCTACTTTGGCTTCGGCTTCTTCATCTTCTCCCGCACCTGTACATACACCACCTGCTTCCGCTACCACTTCCACCTCTTCTACTTCAACTTCTTCCGCTATTGTAAATATTCCTCTCGATTCCGTTGCCACTCCTACCTCTTCTACTTCACCTTCATCCGCTATTGTACATACTCCACCTGCTTCCGCTACCATTCCTACCTCTTCCTCTTCAACCAATTCCGCCTCTGTAGATATCCCTATTGATTCCGTTGCCACTCCTACTTCTTCCTCTTCAACCAATTCCGCATCTGTAAATACTCCACCTGCTTCCGCTACTTCACCTGATCCTGTTACCTCTACTTCCGCCTATGTAAATATTCATCTTGATTCCGCACCTACTCCTGCTACGCTTAAGCGTAAGCTCTCAACAACATCCATCGCCGAATCTTCAACAGATTCCTCCTCCTCCTCCTCTTCCTCCGCAACTCCAACCCCAAAGCGCGTTTGCATCAATGATGAATCACAACCACAATGCAGCACAAAGTTCCTCAATCCTTGGGATCTTTTAGAGGGTGATAAACGGGACAACTTAGGTGGTGCCCATTCACGCGAACAAATAAAGTGGAAGCGTGAACCTATGGATATCATTGCAATTCTTGGTAAGTCACTTAAAATGAATACATTCAAGCACAATCTCATATCCGTTTTTGATTTGTATATCCTTTGAATGAAGATCAAGACATGGTGACGAAGATCAACCGCCATGCAACTGGCATCAAGGTGGAATTAAAGAACAACGGCAAGGTCATCAAGATAGAAGGTCCCCAGCAAAGAGTAGACCATGCCTTGACCTTCTTGCAGCAATTGGTACAATAGATTACAGTGAAAGTTGAACATGAAAAGAGGGTTTAGATGTATAAAGATTCATTGTTGGATGTGGGCAAAAGAACAAGTACTTTTATTTTGGAAGATGGCAAGATAATGTTGGTGGCGGGTTGGCAGAAGAATAATGGTTGTGGGAAAAATCAAGATGGCGGGAGAAGAAAGGAGAAAGGATAGTGATGGAGCTCGTTGTTATCGTGCAGTCTAGCGATCTTCCACCCTTCATATTGGTCATCCATTTATTATCGTATGCCATCATGTATCATAAGCTGCGGGTAGTAATCCGATGGTTCCAAAGTATGGGTGACCATGGTACGTGACGACAACATCGATCCCTTATTGCCGAGGATTGTCAAGGTAAATGGATAGCAGCAGCAGCAACAGTAACAAATGGGTTGCATGAGATGCGGGATTCCAAATAGGTTTGGGGGGTTGGTGGGGATGAACGTAGGTTGGTAGCTGAGCCGGCACCCAAGTGAGATCCTCCTCTTCGTTGTGTCTTTACAAGGTACAGCAGCAATCCATTCAATCCATCCATCGAATCCATCCATTCATCCATCATCTCATCAATCTCAATTAGAATGCAAATCTTCGTCAAGACTCTCACTGGCAAGACCATCACTCTCGAGGTCGAAAGGTAGGATCCTATCCCTTTTATTAATAACAGCAATAGACCCATTCCCATTACCACCAACCCATTGACGACATTTATACGCTGACACGACTCTATTATTACTACTACTACGACAGCTCTGACTCGATTGAAAATGTCAAGCAAAAGATTCAAGATAAGGAGGGTATTCCCCCAGACCAGCAACGTTTGATTTTCGCTGGCAAGCAACTTGAGGATGGTCGCACTCTCTCTGACTACAATATCCAAAAGGAGTCCACTCTCCATCTTGTCCTCCGTCTTCGTGGTGGTATCATCGAACCCTCCCTTAAGGCTCTTGCTTCCAAGTACAACTGCGAAAAGAACATTTGCCGCAAGTGCTATGCTCGTCTTCCTCCTCGTGCTACCAACTGCCGCAAGAGAAAGTGTGGTCATTCCAACCAGCTCCGTCCCAAGAAGAAGGTAAGCTTTTAGAGAGTACGTGGTATCCATGGCAACTGACACTGACACGTGTATCCTTTTCTTCTAGCTCAAATAAGCGATTCGCCTTTATCTTGCTATCTTATTGTGGTCTCGTTGTTGGATACAATAAAAAAAGCGCCTGTGATTATCTTGATGTAAATTTAATAATGTGGAAAATGCATGATGATACAACAATGAAAAATTGCAGCATTGGAAACATGGAAATGTATTTGTATTGAAATGGAAAAGAAAGAGAGAGAGAAAGAGAAAGCGTAGAATGTTGATTGTTGGAAAGAGAGAGAGAATTTACAAGTCATCATCTTCCTCAGGAAGAGGTTGAGCAGCAGCCTCGTTCATTTCGTTCTGGTACTGTTGCATAAGCTGGTTGTCGACTTGTACTTCGGGAGGAGCAAGAGCAGGAGCGGCAACGAATTCCAATTGGGGGTTGCTATGATTTCTCTTTTAGCTGCATTCCTTATGGGTTTCCTCCCCATTGTAGTAGTAACTTACCCAACCAACTTGCGACCCAACCACAAGAAAGGCTTCTCAAAGTTGTAGTTGGACTTGGCAGAGATATCGTAGTACTGCAAGTTCTTCTTGCGGTGGAAAGTGATGGTCTTGGCCTTCACCTTACGCTCCTATAAAAAGTAACATAGAATAAGTACAATGAAAAGATATACAAAGAATGATGTTCTCTCTTACCTTAATATCAACCTTGTTACCACAGAGGACAATAGGAATGTTCTCACAGACACGGACGAGATCACGGTGCCAGTTAGGAACGTTCTTGTAAGTGATACGAGAAGTGACATCAAACATGATAATAGCACATTGGCCTTGGATGCTGTTTTGGTGTGTTGAAGATGATGCTGTCAGTTGAAGTTCAAATCCATCATCCATGGTTGTCATTTTTCAACGTACTAGTAACCATCACGAAGACCACCAAACTTCTCTTGACCAGCAGTATCCCAAGTGTTGAAAACAATAGGACCAAAGTTGGTATGGAAAGTGAGAGGATGAACTTCGACGCCCAAAGTAGCTATTGATCAACAATGTCGTATATATCAGTCATCGTATAAATGTCGTGGTTGTATATATCGTAGCTGACGCGACACGTATACGCGTGTATGTATACGTATGGTTGGATGTGTGCTGTACGCGCGCGTGCGTGTGTGCGTTGCGTCTTTTTGGAGGAACAGAAGGAGGAGGAGGAGGAGGACGCCATCAACTTACCGACGTATTTCTTCTCGAATTCACCAGTCAAATGGCGCTTGACAAAAGTGGTCTTGCCAGTACCACCGTCACCAACTATGCATTAGGCCAGATGAGCGTCAATTACGAAATGTAGCAGAAGCAGGTAATGTCTGGCGTACCGAGAACGAGCTTGAATGTAGGGGTCTGTTGTTGTTGTTGTTCAGCCATTACTAATGAAGAGAGTAAAAAGGGACCAGATGAGGACTTGAAATTGATGCTTTGATCCCATCCACGCGATATCTACAATGATCCAACGATGGATACCCCCATTATCCTTTGAACGCTTACCTTCCAGCAAGAGATAGGGATGGATGGATCCGTGTAAAGGTGAGAGGCCTTGTCGATGTGCTGGAGGAGGGTGGTCATTTAAACTCCTATACGCAAGTGTGTGTTAGGTTGGATACGTCATTGCTGATGATAATGCACCCCCCAACCTCTCCTTGTTTTCCTCCACTTTGGCGCCTTGATATTATTCTTCATGATGGTAATCCTCTTGTATCCTCCATTGATATCAAATCGTTCAAAAAAGAACAACAATCATGTAGAGAGTGTGCCGATCAACAACAACAAGAAGTGTATCAGAGAAGGAGATGGGGAGCCTATTGCACCGTGCCACAATGTGCAACAACGCTGAGCTTACCTTTTCCGAACAAGCCGAGTTCTTCTACTTCATCAGCAAGGATGCCATCATCCCCTTGACGGAGATCCACCCCTCTTGTGCAATGAATTACAACGCGTACTATGGATGATGCATGCATGCACTCTCAAAACATCCCTGCAATGTCCCGGGTCATGATATCTTGTTCTTTCTTTTTCTTCCTTGACGGCATCAAGAGGTAAAAAAAAATGGCATTTGGTGATGGCTCATGCTGATTGAATCATCTAGCCTATAATCCTCCATGTCTTCTTCAACATCTCATTCAAAGCGTAAGCCGTTGTATACTACCAAAAGGAGTGAAACCCCTTCTCAGTCGTCGTCTACATCAACAAGGTAAGTAATGAATGATAGGATGGCAGGGAAAGCGCTATGTATCTCACGCCACCTTTTGCAGTCATAGTGGTGGTGGTGGTGGACCTAAACGCATCAATGGATCGGATATTGTGAGAGAGATGCGGAGACGCGATTCACGTAAAATGGAAACGGCCGTTTTATTCTTCCATCCAAACATTGTCACTCGACCTGAATCAGTCTCCTTTATGCCCACGGCTGACAACACCATCCGTCGGTTCCTGGAAATTCGATGTCATCTTTTCGATCGCTTGCGACAACAATTGGATGCCACATGGGATCAAGTGGATGATGATGATGATCACTATACGCTCGACATGGATGATTCGATTCTCCTCCAGAATAAGAGCATCACCACAACCGATGAATTGATCCAGCACATGCTTGCATGCGCACATCCCTATTGCTTGGAACGACCCAACATGACATGTCATCCCATCAAGCGGTTCTTATACGAACCTTTATTGAAGCTCTTTTATGACGACGACCACCATCATGAACTTGTCGTATTTCCACGACTCTTTCGAGCACTGCATAGCCATCATTTCTATTCGTCATCATCATCATCCACTTTTGATATGCAGCCCCTGTGTAAGCGTCTTTGCCATTGGATGAGCATGATGATGGGCGATTTTCATGGAGCTGAAACAGCAGCTTATACGCAAAAGATCCTTCCGGTATTGCAACCAGGTGGTTTGCCAAACATGCCATCCCTCACACAGTTGGCCCATGCCAAAATCCCTATTCGCGTCTTGACCCATGATGATGAGGGTGATAGTGGGATTCACGTGGATGATCAAAAAGGAGTTGTGAGTATACGTCGCATTTCGCTCTATGATCTACGCTACAGCTACAGTGATTTTCGACAAAATGATATCCCACATACTGAGAATGCCTATGAACTTGCGTTTTCGACATCGATGGTGAAGCTGGCTCGCTTAATTCCTGATGAAGCATCTTTCAAATTGGCATGTCGACATGAAATCCTTGTACCTGACGAGTTGTTGATTGATTTTCATTGGTGGCGAGATAATGTGCTGCGTAATGCAGAATATTATGAACGAGAATCACCTTATTTCTGGCCTATCGAGCAATTACAAAAGACGCTGGAGCATTTGAATGAGCTATTTACATCAAAGATGACGGATGGTGGTGGTGCATTCTCTCTTTTAAAAGGCCACCTGCATGGTATTGACAAGGAAGCGGTGCTATTTTTCCATCCTACCGCCAACGCACATCGCAATGCACTCTCATGGCCAACATTGGAGATCTGTGCAAATAAGCAAAGACGTGACCCAATTGCACTGCTTTGTTATCAAAGACGACATGATTTGGCAGAGTTGTATGATCATATTGAGCACGTGATACGAGATGTGGATCATAAGAGCAACATCATGTGCACTACTGACAACAACAGCAACCTGTCAGTGACCGATCTTGTTGAGTATGCTGAAGGCAGCAGCACACAAATGAACAATCAACTTGAACAATGCACCACATTTCCCATCAAACCATTTATCAAGCTCTTTTCTCTTTATCCCACCCGTTGTATATGGATCTTGGAGAACATTAGCCGGCGTTTATTGAAGATGCAATCTGCCTATTGTATGCAGCTACAGGCTATCTATCGACGTCTTATTGGTGATCTTTTTGGAACCGTACCAGCCAACTACGCCTTTGATATGGGTGAATGGGATTCCACACACGGCAATAATGCTCATCGCAACAGCTTGTACTCATTGGCATCACCCGTGGACCACGTACCATCAATACATCAACTTGTCAACCAAGGTGGTCTCACCATTGTACCCCGTGACGACGCCGTGGAGGGTGGTATCCAAGTGCAAGATGGCAACACGATACATATCCAACGTGTGAGCTTGCTTGATATACGACTTTCAGAATACAGCTTTGCCAGCCCCACCAAGGATAAAGAACATTGTTCGTCAAGTCTCGAAGGCTATTTTGCAGATGCGATGCTCAAACTCGCCGTTCTTATTCCTGACGCTGCATCATTTACATTGGCAACGGCACTTGGTATTATACAAGAGATGCTATTCATTGATTGGCCATGGTGGGAAGCACATGTGATAAGATTGCGCGAGTTTTACAGCACACGATACACCATTGGATGGGGGACGTACCACGTACTTCAAGATCTCAAACGTGCTTACATGGAGAGGAAAAAGTCCATAGCAAGTCAATGGCCATTCCAAACAGCCCTGGAAGCATTGGATGCACAATCCAAATTGGCTGTACGCTTTTTTCACCCAAGCCCAAATGATATTTGTATTCCCTCGTCTATGGCATCGGCTGGCATGGCAAATGATCCAACCCAACATGCACGTATCCTTTTCGAGCAACGACAAATCGATTTGCATGACTTGTTACACACGATCCATCTCAATGACAGCTATTGGATGAAGAACAATCACACTGAAGAAGAAGGATTCTCGTTTATTATCGATCAGGCATGCATGAAGGGGTCGACGACGACGACGACGACGACTACTGCTACAGTGTTACAGCAGGATTGGAAACGATATGACATTGAGCCCCTCTTGATCTTATTTTTGGACCGAGCACCTTATTCAAAGCTGTGTCGCATTCGACATTGGATAAACGACAAGTCAACATCAGCTGAAAATCTGAATTATTTTGATGACATGGCATGTGTTCTTTCAGGCAATCTTTATTCATCGTTACCCAATGATTGGATCATTAACACCACCACGCACCATCAACCTACAATGAGCAAAAGTAATGGTTCAGCAAACAAAGAAATGCGCATTATCAAGAATCAACAGCAACAACAACAACAACAATGGATGCCAAGTTTGGATGAATGGAGCAAGGCTGGCTTTCGGATACAATCAGAACAAAAAGTAGAGTTACATGGTGTAGCGGTCGATGTTCGAATGCGAGCTCTTTGTGTGCAAGTCGTATCATTGCTCGACATACGTTACAGCTGGCAGCATTTTCAAAGTGACAGCAGCTTATATAATGAAGTTGGCAAGCAACAAGGCGATGCGTTCTTTGAGCAATGTTTTTCCGATTGCATGTCCAAGTTGTCAGCATTGGTGCCAGATCCACGCTCGTTTGCACTTGCAGTTGACACAGGTGTCATACCAGCCTCGTTGATGATTGATTGGCCTTGGTGGAGATACCATGTACTTGCCACTGCTCGTCATTGTGCCAATTATCATTCACCAAGTCATGCAACGCAACAGCTCTTTTCAAACATGAGGAAGGAATACAGGCGGTACTTGCACCCAACCAAACTAGAAAAGTGGACATGGTATGTTAGACGGCACCCACGACATGTTGCATGTGCCATTGTTCTCGTAGTCTTGCTTATATTAGTTTTGATTCAAACCGCCCGTGGTTATCACGCTTAATGCATTAAAATCATCTTGTTGTTGCAATAACGATCCCACTTTTATATAATGTTTCTATGTATGCCCAATGATTACTTAAGCAGCAGCAGCCGTATCCAGCGGCTGAACAGCAATAGTAGTCGTGGCATTGTTAGCTCCATGTTGTTGTTGCTGCTGTGCTTGAGTTGTCCATCCAAAATCCTCCGTTGCAGTATCAATGAGCATCTCGGCAATAGCCAATGAAGCTGTACATGCAGGTGAAGGTGCGTTGCGTACATTGAGCACCTTGCCATCCATCACTTTACGTTCCAAAATATAGTCACCGGCTGCAATGCCTCCGTTTTCAAACACCTGTGACATGACACCTGAGAAGCTCTCCTCTACCATATCCTCCGTTAAACCAGGGATGTATGCTTGTGCTTGACGTAAAAATGCACGCTTGTTCATATCCTTGTAAAGTTCACCAATGGACAAGCCTGGGTTCTTGATGGCAAATGCCCAAAAGTTCATATTGCTTAGTGAGTCAAAAAGATCCCTGGAATTGATGTCAAAGAACGCGTAGCCCTCCCGTGAAAAAGTAAGGCATGCTCCAGGGCCAACAATCATCTGGATACCGCGTCTTGCATTTACCTATGTATCATCATGGTCAATGAGCCTTTTCTTTGCTTCAATAGTAGAGGCTTACATACCGTTGGCGTAAGATGAACACCCACTGGAATACCACCACCACTAGGAACCGGATAGATGTTCATGCGTACAATGCCTCGATATTGAGGTTTGAGTTGATAATAGGTCCCACGAAAAGTGACTACACGTGCATTGGATGCATCACCACCTGTCAAACCAGCAACGCGATCTGAGTAGAAACCAGCGCATGTGATGATATTTTTGGCCGACACCTTGAGAGAGGGACCACGTTGGTTTGGCTCCTTGCCCAAAACCTGAAATAGAGAGCTCAATGAGTACAAATCCCTTTCACCTTACAAAATGGTATACATTACCTCCACTCTACTACCATCATCGCTTTGCTTAAATTCCGTAGCTTCAAATGCCAATTTAATTTCACCTCGCCTATAGTATAAATAGATGTTAGTGTATGACGTCTGGATAAGAAACCCATCGACAAAGGTTTACCCAGATTGCACAATCTCGTTTGCAATGCATTGGGCGACTAAACCATAATCCGTGACGCCTGTGTGAGGTGAATACAATGCGGAATAGGCAACGATATTGGGCTCCAGACGACGAATCTGAAGATAAGGTTTTGTAAACTTTCCCACTTCCCACGCAAAAGGACAAAGAATGTTCCTGATAATCCCAACATCATTTACCTCTTCACTATTGAGCACCTGTAAATCCTTGACACCGTTTTGAGATGCTACCTTATAAAGACGTTCCACTTGCTCGTGCTCCTTTTCGTTCACTGCAACAATGAGTTTGCCACAACGTTCGATAGGTAGGTCGTGCTCGGCACAATATTGATACATGAGATCGGCACCACGAACACAGGTGTATGCCATACGTGACCCTGGCTTGTAATAAATGCCAGCATGGATGACGCCACTGTTATGACCTGTTTGATGAGCTGCAACTTCACGTTCCTTTTCCAATACTGCCACCGTCATGGTAGGGAAGCGTCTAAGCAATTCACGAGCTGTAGCGAGACCAATGATGCCTCCACCCACTTTTTTCATGCATATCAGCAAATGACACATACACACACAAACAAACCATCGCATACCTATGACTACATCGAAATCGGTCTTATTGCTGTTATTCACAAGGGCAGTGCGAAAATGGTTCTCAGCAGCTTGACCTCGTAGTTTAGCGAGACCCGACTTGACCGTAGCATTTTCACCAGGGAGGGTGGGCCATAGTTTTAAACCTTGTGGGCTTCTTTCAGCATGTACTACCGAGCTGGTGTAAGGCCTCGTGGCCATGTAAACGCCTGCTGTCGTAGCAACCACACCCGTTGCGACTAAAAGTCGTCGTCGTTGAGAAATCAACCTTGTTGCGCGAGCAAACACCATGATGTAAAAAAAAGTGGGAGAAATCGGAAAAGGATAAAGTTACACGATATGTGGGCTGAGGATGATGTTGATAATGTTGGATCGCACCACCACCATGACCCTCCTTATCTCTTTTTATATCTTTATCACCTTATTGTCGGAACTACATACATAATTGTCCTTTTTTTACGAGCTTAACATGCGTCATGCTTCTGAGAAGCAGCTTTGACGTTATTTAAAAGATCTTCCCACCCCACATTAGCCTATCAGCGTATCAGATCAACGATCAAGAAAAGGCTTGCCAACACCTTTTAGAGGATTATCTGATAACAGCTTTACATGATCACTTTGAGAATGTTTTTTCTTTTTCAATGCGTTTAATGTGTATATTGTTCAATGTCAAATGTAAATCTAGGATGATGCCTTGAGACTCTGGCGCAATTCTTCATTGAGACCCTTCTTGTTGCGAGCAATCTCGATAGCATAAAACTACAATCATGTAATGTGAGACCCTATACATTACCCCAAAATCCATCTTATCAATCCATTCATTCGTACCTGCATACGCACACCTATAAAAGAAGCCATTAAAACATGAGTGATTGATCCCTTGATGCACACACACGCAAATAGACTACATACCAAACATGGTGTTTTGTTCCAAGTAATCCTCGCGATAATCAATACGGATCAAACTGCCAAAGTTGAATTCGTTGACACGCTTCTCGTACTTGTTGACCCAGTTTCTCCATTTCTCCTTGGCCTTGGGGGTCTTGAAATGCTCGTCGTTAAGGTGCTTGACATCAATCTCGGGAAAAGTAGCTTCAAAATCCTCATAGATCTCGTCGTCGATCCTTAATACCAACACACAACCAGCACGTTAGCTACCACCCTGTCTGTCATCATCCACCGTGTAGCAGTAGCACTTACTTTGTGAGAGGGAATTTACGCATATCCACACTGGTGATCAACTTGAAGTATGTCTCGGCATGGTGCATAGCCTATATGTATGTAGATACATGCCTGTCAATATGCTGCTATCCTCGTGCTAATCAACCGAGATCTATTACAATCGAGAACATGAGACGATCTGGTGGGTTGGGGGGGGGTATCACGCGCAACAAGAAGCCTACCTTTTATAACTTGCCTTGACAGCCCATTGCTTTTCTATCGTCAGCGTTCAACCTGAATGAGTCCAAAAGGCTTCGATTGCATGTGTTGTTGTCACTGACTCACCAATGTCTTCGAGCTGTTCAAGATCTTCGGCTTTGGGGAGAGGCATGTTGAAAAAGTAAAGGAAGCTGGGTCGCAAATTCTTCGCATATCAATGAATGGCTTAAATCTACATACACTCAGACCTGATCATCCCCATGGCCTCAAAGCATTTTCTGCTCATCGAGTCACATACCAAATGTACGAACAACCATGTCACCGTTGTCCTCAAGAGCATAGATAGCATAGATAGAACCACAATAAACCCTTTCTTTGTTAGTCATCGGCTTGTCGCTTGAAAGTATACATCCCGTTTAGCAGCTCGTGGATCAAGGATGATGATCGAACCTGCTAAGGAATGGATGGAAAGTGGTTTAATTAACGTGTTGGCATGGCAACCCATTCATTTGCACATCCCGATACCAAAGACTCATCCATAGCAACGGCTATTTATTATCCACATTTTGGTGTCACTTTTGATACCGTGTGTGATAGGCACTGCATAATGAGGATGAGATTGTGGATTTCAGAGATTGAATAAGGGTTGTCATGCTGCACATGATGTGTAGTCATGGGGTCAAGGCACATTCCATCAATCTACTATTAGAGGATCACACGATGTTAAAACACTACGTCCAGTAAATGATGCTTTATTATGCACAAAGATGATATGCACGTATGCGTTTCTAGGCAACTACGTAGGATTATTCATTATATCCCTTGCATCATGCAACTTGTAGTGACAACTTGGTGCTCGATTGTGCTGTGTCCCAAATCAGGTCAATGCGCGTAAAGTAGGGGGATGTTGCATTCAGAGCGTTTCAGGCTGTCCCTCTCTCTCTCTCACTCTTTCTCTCATTTTTTTGTCCCTGTATCTCCCTACCCTATTATTATGGCTGAATCGAGCAGCACCCCAGAAGAACAACATGACGACATTGAACAACCTACCGACGCTGAAGAGTTTGCGTCTGATCAGACCGAGGATGACGAAGACGATTTGGACGATGGTGCTGAAAGCGAAGACAGCGAGGATGAGGAAGACATGGAAGAAGAGCCGAAACTACGTTATCGTCGCGTAGGCGCTGGTGTACGCGATCTGTTAGAAAAGGACACTGCTTCAGCATTGCGAGTCTCTGACAAGTTTGTGGTAAAAAAAAGGAGTCGTTCGAATGGATAAAATCATATATCAACATTCTATGTGATAGGCTATGGGTACACATTGGGGTGCAGTTCATGTGCTTGACTTTGAAGGCAACATCATCAAGACTTTCCAGAAGCATGCAGCAACTGTAAATGATATCTCTATTGATCATGCTGGTGAATATGTGGCAAGTGCCTCGGATGATGGTAAGCATATACATACAATACAACGTAAGTTCTATTCACCTCTTAACACCTTTTATTTCCTTAGGCAAGGTTTTTATTTATGCACTATACACGAATGAGGTACAGCATTACAACTATCGACGACCTGTCAAAGCCGTGGCCCTCGACCCTGAATATGCACGACGATCGACCAAACAATTTGTATCCGGTGGCATGGCTGAACAATTGATCATGAATGAGAAAGGATGGCTCGGCCATAAGGATCAAGTCCTTCATGCAAATGAAGGCCCTATTTATTCGATCGTATGGAATGGCACGTTGATTGCATGGGCAAACGACACAGGCGTCAAGATTTATGATACCAGCACACATTCTCGCATCACGTATATCGAACGTACGGCCGGTAGTCCACGTGCCGACCTTTACAAATGCCGAATGTGTTGGAAGAATGATAGCACCTTGCTGATTGCTTGGGCGGATACGGTCACCGTGGCTATTGTTAAGGAACGACAACAAACACGCGACACTGCATCAACAACATCTTCATCTTCTTCAATGCCTCCTCGATACGTTGAAATCGCCACCATGTTCCAGACCGATTATATTGTGTGTGGTATTGCACCTTTCCAAGATACCCTTTTACTGCTTGCATTCATGATTGATGAAGAAGAGGCCGATGTTGATACCCAGGATCCAGCGATGCAACGAAAGAGATTGGCCATGCGTCCTGAGTTGCACATTATCAACGAGCTCAATGAGGAAATATCAGCAGATGTTCTTTCAATGCATGGTTACGAGCATTACCAGGCCAACGATTACATGCTTGAATTTCTCGATGAGGAGGACATGTTTTATGTTTTGGGACCCAAGGACATGATTGCAGCTCGACCACGTGACATGGATGATCATATTGAATGGCTCATGGATCACGAACGTTATGGTGAAGCGTTTGAAGCAGCACGCGAAGCTGAGGCACACTATGGTGGAAGTCATCGTTTCGACGTTGGTGAGATTGGTCAGACGTATCTCAATTGGCTCATTGAACACGAAGACTATGAGGAGGCTGCAAAACAATGTCGTCACGTGCTTGGCAATGACAAGACTGCATGGGAGGATTGGGTGTTCAAGTTTACTGAAATGGGTGAGCTTAAGGTATGTTGAATTAAAATCGTAGGGGAAAGGTATTGACTCCTTTTTGCAATAGGCTATTGCACCTCATCTTCCTATGAAGGATCCACAACTCAGCAGCACAATCTACGAAGTCGTTCTAGCGTGGTTCCTCAAGAGTGATCATGCGGTAAGAAAAATATGGGCAGTGATGCATAGTAGCTTGGGATGGCTGATGGATTTTATGGGAAGGCATTACGAGACACAATACACAAATGGCCAAGGTCCCTGTATAGTCTCTCCAATGTCATTGTGGCTGTTGAGGATTATCTACCAAAGGATAAGGACAATGAAATACTGATAGAATGTCTCGCGGACTTGTAAGTTGCCAATGACCGGGTTGGGGGGGGGGTTAAGATAATGAATGCTGATGGTTCTTTATTAGATACACCTACAACAATCAACCGGATAAGGCAATCGAGTACAATCTCAGGCTACGACGACCCAATGCATTTGAACTCATTCAAGAATACAACATGTTTGATGCTGTCAAGGATAAAGCGGTGCTATTGATGGAATTCGATCAGCATTTACTTGAAAAACAAAACGCTGACAACGATTCACCGTCGCCCAAGAAGCCTACATCCATGCCTGCTGTACAGATGCTTGCCAAGAACACAGATGCCATTCCTGTAAGGATATATATACTAGGAAAGAAAGATGACAATGATTGATCATATCGTATGATAGCCCCCCAAAGTTGTTCAACAGCTTCGATCACATCGACAATTCTTACACACGTACTTGGATGCACTATTTGACCGGGATCGACACATTGGCTACGAATTCCACAACATGCAAATCGAGTT
Source organism: Lichtheimia ornata (assembly GCF_029851405.1). NCBI lineage: Eukaryota > Fungi > Mucoromycota > Mucoromycetes > Mucorales > Lichtheimiaceae > Lichtheimia > Lichtheimia ornata. Next base: position 1,153,222 of record NW_026695321.1, read on the forward strand.
GTATGCGGACTATGATTACCCCAAGCTCATTGAGTTCTTACGTGCAAGTCATTATGTATCACTGGAAAAGGTACGTGTCCGATTTTGGGGATTTTTTATGCGCATGACGTTGACGCACATTTATGGATCCGTGTGAACCCATATTAGGCATACAAAATTTGCGAAGAAAAGGACCTGGTACCAGAAATGGTGTTTATTCTCGGACGAATGGGTGATAACAAACAAGCCTTGATGCTTATTATTGAACGTCTTGATGATGTACAAAGAGTAAGTGTCATCATTTCTTTAATCTTTTGACATACACACTCACTGATTTCTGCTCCAGGCAATCGACTTTGCAAAAGAGCAAAAAGATGATGATCTTTGGGAGGATCTATTAACGTATTCAATGGACAAGCCAAGTATGTTTGATTAATGGGGGACGACGAACAGGATGAGCTAACAATTTCTATGTAGACTTTATAAGAGGATTGCTTGAGAACGTGGGTACCGATATTGAGCCACTACGATTGATCAAACGAATTCCCGATCAGCTTGAGATCCCTGGTCTTAAGGATGCACTGCTCAAGATTTTGCAAGATTACAATCTTCAGGTAAGCTGACGCTGGACTTGGTGGATCTCTCACTATGTGACCTAATGGTGTTGTTGTAGATGTCTTTGCATGAAGGATGTGAGAAGATTTTGGTTAGTGACAGCGTTCACCTTGCCGATCGAATGTACAAGACACAAAAGCGAGGCATCAATTGCCACCGTAAGTACATACAAGGGTGATGTTTGGAATGGTTTTCATGCTAATCCTTATCATAGAGGATATGCTGTGCAGTGAATGTGATGAACCCGTTTTTGATAATACCAGCCTCGATGATTTCCCCAACACCATCATCTTTTTCTGTCGCCATGCATTCCACGAGCGATGCTTGCTCGATTGTGATACTTCTGATAATGCATCATCAGCAACGGCCATCCCCACCAATACCATCCACCCAGGCTCCCTTCACAGCAAAGTCAATCATGCCGCACTACTCAAATCAACACGCGATGTGGGATGTCCTTTATGTCGAGAACAGGCTGCAGGAGGCAATGCATTTGTTAATCGTATGAAGACACAGCGGCGTAAACCAATGCCACCAGGAAGTGTTCGTAGTTTGGGTGTTGTTCATTAAATTGCATCACTATACATATCCTAACAGACTATCTACGTCGAGGTTTTATTACAAAGAGACGAATGAATGATGGGTTGGACTAGGAGGGTTGTGGGGGGAGGGTAAGTGGTGCTTCTTTTTTACTTGTAAATGATTTCGGGTTTGCCTTGTTTCATAGCTGCATATCTTGCTGCAGTGAAAAGGTAATCACTCAATCGGTTGAGATAAATGGCAACGGTGTCATCACACAAATGTTCGCGTACAAGAGGTTGAACACGTCTTTCGGCACGTCGACATACGGTTCTTGCTACATGCAAACTAGCACTTGCTCTTCCTCCAGACTAGAAAAAAAGAATCATCATAAGGGACTTGATACACTCGTGCCCAAGGTCTTTTCATTCTTACTGGCAAGATGAACTTGGTCAATTTTGGAAGTTCAAGGGTCATGGCATCAATCCACTTTTCCAATTGTTCGGCGTGATGAGATTCAAAGATGGTCTTTCCTAAACATAAGGTGAGTATAATGCCTTTCAAAGAGCATAGATCATCGTACATACCCAATTTTCTCTCATTGGATCGCTCACGAGGAGTGGCAACATTGGCACCAATATCCTGCATACGGCATTGAATCTATTCATCATGTACCATGTTAATGACCAGCAAAGGCGTCATCTTCATCATCATCGCTCACCTCCTCAAGCTGCTTGCAAACGGTTTCCAACTTCAATTCCTCACAGTATTCCAATGCAAGACTATATTCTTATTGGTCACTATACATGATCCATTCCCAAGTCTCTCTCTCTCTTACTCACCCAATATGGGAGGTCAACTCATCGGTAGTGCCTACAATCATACGCATGTCAGTTTCAGCGCGAGATCGTGTCATTTATAAAACCAACCAAGAGCTTCAAAGATCAGATCGTCCTTGTCGCGACGTTCGCCATTGTACAAGCTTGAAGTGCCTTAAAGGGGTACAAGTGTCAGCGACATACAACATACGCGTGTGTGTATCTTTATGTATTCCTTTACCTTTGTCACCGGTTTTCGTGTAGATTTTCATTCTTTGACAGGAAGAAACGAGTGCTGCATATGACTGGCGGTGTAACGAGAGATGATCTACAACTACAATCGCCGCCCATTTTTGGCCCCGGAGCGTTGGATTACTAGGTGCGCGACATCCCCCATCTATTAGAGCATTCCCATCAGTGTTGCTAAGCGTCCTGTTAAAGCTGACGATCTCATAGCAGCCAATTGTCTCCTATTCATCCGTTTCCTATAACATCAACCGTATCATCCATCGTCCACTATTTGAATCACATACCCGTTTAATAAAGCTTAGAAGAGTAGAAAGAGTTTATTACATAAACGCATTAGTTGCCTAGATTGCTCGCTTCGCTTGTAAACTTTAAGGCATCTTTATGTTTCCCCTATGCTGTAAGCATGATGCCATATGAAAAGTGGTCTTTCTTTATTGCCAAGTAGCTAGGCCCTGGTATGGCAAAAGATGCAGAGGAGCGTGTTTGTATAATACAGTTAATTGTTTAGGACTGCATGATAGCTATACATTATTTAATAACACTGCATGTATAGCCAGCTACCAGCCATTTCCTCCCCATCCCAACTTTTTTTCCATACCATGACAAGGTGCACTACACCCAGCCGAGCAGCATTCTTCTTTAAAAATCCCACGCTTCATTGTAGAATCTTGAGCTATAGCTGTCTTTATGTTTTACGTATGCTGTAGCAGTGATGCTATATGAAAGGTGGTCTTTATTGATTGTGAAGTAGCTAGACTCTGCACCTCTTTGTGTAACCCAGTCGATTTGCATGACTGGAAAGGTCAGCGTATGATAGCTATACATTATTTTGGAACACTGCATGTATAGCCAGCTAATAGCCATTTCCTCCCAATTCCAAATTTTGTCCACTCTATGACAATGGAATGTGCTCCTGCTCCAGACATTCATTTCCATGGTTGGATCAAGGCAGGGTCGACCTCTTGAATTTTTTTCGACGACGACTAAAAAAATATTTTTTGGGCTGGTTGCGACATTGAACGTGAAACTTTCACCCAAGGTGCAGTTGGCCAAGCCGAGCACATTGCTCTAATAAAAACCCCACGTTTGATTGTAAAGTTTGGAGATACAGGCGTCTTTATGTTTTACATATGCTGTATGTATGATGCTATATGAAAGGTGGTCTTTGTTTAATGTAAAATAGCTAAACCTTAGCCTGGAGAGCCAAAGATGCAGGTGGACCTCTTTGTGTAACTGAGCTAAAAAGTCCGGACTTCAGGGACAATGCATGACAGGTACGCAAACCTCATTTTCATGTCATACATTGGCAGCTAACAGCCACTTTTATGCATTCCCAACTTTTTTGCATTCCATGACAATGGAACGATGCTCCTGCTCCAGCCCAGCATGCCCATCATTTAACTTCCTTGATTTGAGCTAACCTGGTAGTAAGGCAATGGCTGTTGTTGGATCATCGTTATCATGTAAAGTGTAAAATGGCACACACCCTTTTGCTATACGTGAGGATCATTTCTTTATTTACATGTACCTATTGCCTATCGTGAGGGTGATGATAATGATGGGTGAGTTGTGTGTTTGGGTGGATGGTGTATGTGGGGTCATTGAGTGGCCTCAGTGTAATAGCAGTAGGGGGTTTAAATTTGGGGGACTGTAGCTCCACGACTTGAGACAACGCTTCCTCTTCTTTTTATCCCTCATCTGCTTTTATCGCATTCACGACATTGGGATCAAGGTAATGTACTATAAAAGTCTGCTCTCGTTGGTTGTGAGGCATTAATATAGTTGTGAACATGTATTGTCAGGGAGTGAGCGTGGAGGAATGAGCGTGGTGTGTGGTTGGCTATTGCCATGGCAACATCGTTGCTTCCTCTTGTTCGTTGCTATCCCTGCTCTACTTGGTGTCGACAGGTGCATTCAGAGTCCAATGTTGCAGTCGAACTGGTTCCATTGACGTGTTAGCTTGTATAGAGGGCAAGTTTGGTATCAAGGCGTTGGCTGGTTTGGCTTCTTGTTTCGGCTCAAAATCCCTACACCATGGTTTTCGGTTTCCAGCAACCCAACAACAAAGGTCTTTATGTGTATGAACAAAGGTATGTGCAGCGAAGAAGGACAATGGAAAAGGCGTTTATTGTAATAATGAATGCTGCTATTATTGAATAGGTTCTTGGTCAGGTAGTGCAACTTGGGCATCATCTCTCATTGGGTTCGACTCCCAGCCTGTACCTTTTGGCCACTTGATATAGCTATTAGAGTACTGTTAGTGATGCTCACGAATGGGTAAAAAATATATAAATGATAAGGTGGCAAATTAGCTTCCATGGAAACCCATGTACTGACAAGGATGGCCACGCGAAGGCTTTGCCGTCACCCTCTCCCCTACGGTGCACCAAGCCGGATAACGGGGGCTGCCGTTGTAAACAACAGCATCTTCTATAGGTGCTGCTCGAGCCAACATGTTCGGTCTGATAAAAGGATAGCATCCCACGCCCACAGAGGCCGACCCATAAGAGCGAAAAGCAATACATGATCCCATATCTACCACAAGGCTACTGAGTAACAGTCTAACTTCCAACGGCTAAGGCAGTAATCCTCAAATGCAATTGATAGGGCCATGATAGGGCTGACCACACTGTCGCATGTAAATCATAGCTGCCAACGATGCTTTACACAAAGAGTAAGGCACCATCCCGTTCTACCCATAGCAAATAAACATCCGCCATATCAGTAGTAGCTGCCATCAAGCGACCTTCTTGGGTAGGCGTCATCAGAGAGACACATCATGCACTGCAACAAATAAATCCGGTCTTGATGAAAAGCATACGCGAGAAGCCAAGAGAACGTCCAAGGTATCCATACAAGTACTTGAGGAATGAGATCCGCCATGGCACCGATAAAAACATTGCTCTGAAGATCCACCGATAAAGAGACGACTTGTAGGTAGCTGATTTCCAAAACCATGGAAACGGTATCCTTGACAACCCCAACTATAAGATAGAGATCGCTTGCTTGCTTCTGAGACACCCACCCAAATTCAAATGTTGATCTTCGTCTTCCAATTCAATAGGATTCGCCATTAACAGCTGTAAGGAGAGACTTTGATGGCACCAAAGAGCATGCGAAATTATAGCTTGATGGAATGATGGGCCTATAAAACTGCATATCACTCATTTATCTTTGAGGTAATGGTAACAATACTTAGCCAGTGTCATATGAGAATCCACGATGTTTGATGCCACCTCCAGCAATGAGAAATACATTTCCCTTGCTGTAGAGATGCTGACACAGTGACCAATCCTGATAGCCGTTTTCCAAGATACTTGATGATGAATGCCATGAGAGATGGATACACCTTGACAGCACCAAAAGGACACGTAACATTGTTGTTTGTTGCTGATGTGATACATCCATAAGATACGTGCGGTGAAGAGGGTTTCGAAATCAATTGGCCAATAACGAGAACACCAGAGGATCAAATAAATGTTGTTGACACTAAAGATGTGGGCTCTGTTGCTCATTGCTGCTTCTGTTTGTAGCTGATATGATCCATCGATAACAGGCATGCGTAGCAGGATATCCATTGAAAGGGTTGACAGCAACTAGAACCACACAGTATTTATATAATACCTATGACACCAAAAAGGTATAGAACTTGTTGTCTTGCCGCTGCAGATGCTTATAAAAGGAAGTGTCCAATAGGTGGTACAGTAACGAAAACCATCGAACGATGTAATAAGGCAAGCTGACACTGAAGGATGCCGCCGTCGATGCTAAGCCTTTGACCCTGACATGATTCACCTATAAAAGATGCACGGTAAACAGTTTCTTTGAATTCATAGAACGATATTTAGCAATGATAGCTGCATCCATGAATATTCCGTGCGTCTAAAATACAAGTAGTTTGCTGAATAGCACACATACTATAATAAAAGAGGGTTGGTTGGGATTGGAGCCAAAAACGGGTGACCCACTATTTACCAATGAAAGCCATATGAATAAACCCTGTCGATATCCAATGGTAGCTGCATCCATTAAGAATCCAAAGGGAACAAGACAAGTAGTCATTGAATAACTCATTATGAAAGAAAAGTTAGTAGGCGTTGAAAGAAAGAATGGATCATTGGTTTACTAATGACAGCTTCATGCATGAAATTCCAATGCACCAGAAGACAAGTAGCTTGCTGAATAGCACACATACTATAATAAAAGAGGGGCCGCTTGGGGATTGGAGCAAAACACGGATCATCCACTATTTACCAATGACAGCTATTACGCACGAAAACAGTTGCCGACATTCAGTACAGCTTCATCCATGAAAATCCCAAAGAACCAGAAGACAAGTAGATTGCTGAATAGTCCGCACACTATAATAGCAATACGTAAATTGAACGAAGTATACT